>NW_026279255.1:0-3850 GCF_023373465.1 Oncorhynchus keta | reverse complement strand
TTTACATTTACATTTACATTTAAGTCATTTAGCAGACGCTCTTATCCAGAGCGACTTACAAATTGGTGCATTCACCTTATGACATCCAGTGGAACAGCCACTTTACAATAGTGCATCTAAATCTTTAAGGGGGTGAGAAGGATTACTTTATCCTATCCTAGGTATTCCTTAAAGAGGTGGGGTTTCAGGTGTCTCCCGGAAGGTGGTGATTGACCCGCTGTCCTGGCGTCGTGAGGGGAGCAGGTTCCACCATTGGGGAGCCAGAGCAGCGAACAGTTTTGACTGGGCTGAGCTGAAACTGTACTTCCTCAGTGGTAGGGAGGCGAGCAGGCCAGAGGTGGATGAACGCAGTGCCATTGTTTGGGTGTAGGGCCTGATCAGAGCCTGGAGGTACTGAGGTGCCGCGCCTCACAGCTCCGCAGGCAAGCACCATGGTCTTGTAGCGGATGCGAGCCTCAACTGAAGCCAGTGGAGAGAGCGGAGGAGCGGGGTGACGTGGAGAGAACTTGGGAAGGTTGAACACCAGACGGGCTGGGTGGCAAGTTCTGGATGAGTTGTAGGGCTTAATGGCACAGGCAGGAGCCCAGCCAACAGCGAAGGCAGTAATCCAGACGAGATGACAAGTGCCTGGATTAGGACCTGCGCCGTTTCCTGTGTGAGGCAGGGTCGTACTCTGCGGATGTTGTAGAGCATGAACTCACAGGAACGGGCCACCGCCTGATGTTAGCTGAGAACGACAGGGTGTTGTCCAGGATCACGCCAAGGTTCTTAGCGCTCTGGGAGGAGGACACAATGGAGTTGTCAACCGTGATGGCGAGATCATGGAACGGGCAGTCCTTCCCCGGGAGGAAGAGCAGCTCCGTCTTGCCGAGGTTCAGCTTGAGGTGGTGATCCGTCATCCACACCTGATATGTCTGCCAGACATGCAGAGATGCGATTCGCCACCTGGTCATCAGAAGGGGGAAAGGAGAAGATTAATTGTGTGTCGTCTGCATAGCAATGATAGGAGAGACCATGTGAGGTTATGACAGAGCCAAGTGACTTGGTGTATAGCGAGAATAGGAGAGGGCCTAGAACAGAGCCCTGGGGGACACCAGTGGTGAGAGCGCGTGGTGAGGAGACAGATTCTCGCCACGCCACCTGGTAGGAGCGACCTGTCAGGTAGGACGCAATCCAAGCGTGGGCCGCGCCGGAGATGCCCAACTCGGAGAGGGTGGAGAGGAGGATCTGATGGTTCACAGTATCGAAGGCAGCCGATAGGTCTAGAAGGATGAGAGCAGAGGAGAGAGAGTTAGCTTTAGCAGTGCGGAGCGCCTCCGTGATACAGAGAAGAGCAGTCTCAGTTGAATGACTAGTCTTGAAACCTGACTGATTTGGATCAAGAAGGTCATTCTGAGAGAGATAGCGGGAGAGCTGGCCAAGGACGGCACGTTCAAGAGTTTTGGAGAGAAAAGAAAGAAGGGATACTGGTCTGTAGTTGTTGACATCGGAGGGATCGAGTGTAGGTTTTTTCAGAAGGGGTGCAACTCTCGCTCTCTTGAAGACGGAAGGGACGTAGCCAGCGGTCAGGGATGAGTTGATGAGCGAGGTGAGGTAAGGGAGAAGGTCTCCGGAAATGGTCTGGAGAAGAGAGGAGGGGATAGGGTCAAGCGGGCAGGTTGTTAGGCGGCCGGCCGTCACAAGACGCGAGATTTCATCTGGAGAGAGAGGGGAGAAAGAGGTCAGAGCACAGGGTAGGCAGTGTGAGCAGAACCAGCGGTGTCGTTTGACTTAGCAAACGAGGATCGGATGTCGTCGACCTTCTTTTCAAAATGGTTGACGAAGTCATCTGCAGAGAGGGAGGAGGGGGAGGGGAGGAGGATTCAGGAGGGAGGAGAAGGTGGCAAAGAGCTTCCTAGGGTTAGAGGCAGATGCTTGGAATTTAGAGTGGTAGAAAGTGGCTTTAGCAGCAGAGACAGAGGAGGAAAATGTAGAGAGGAGGGAGCGAAAGGATGCCAGGTCCGCAGGGAGGCGAGTTTTCCTCCATTTCCGCTCGGCTGCCCGGAGCCCTGTTCTGTGAGCTCGCAATGAGTCGTCGAGCCACGGAGCGGGAGGGGAGGACCGAGCCGGCCTGGAAGATAGGGGACATAGAGAGTCAAAGGATGCAGAAAGGGAGGAGAGGAGGGTTGAGGAGGCAGAATCAGGAGATAGGTTGAGAAGGTTTGAGCAGAGGGAAGAGATGATAGGATGGAAGAGGAGAGAGTAGCGGGGGAGAGAGAGCGAAGGTTGGGACGGCGCGATACCATCCGAGTAGGGGCAGTGTGGGAAGTGTTGGATGAGAGCGAGAGGGAAAAGGATACAAGGTAGTGGTCGGAGACTTGGAGGGAGTTGCAATGAGGTTAGTGGAAGAACAGCATCTAGTAGAGATGAGGTCGAGCGTATTGCCTGCCACTTTATATGATGTTTACATACCCTACATTACTCATTACAAAATTACTTGTTAGATATTACTGCATGGTCGGAACTAGAAGCACAAGCATTTCGCTACACTCGCATTAACATCTGCTAACCATGTGTATGTGACCAACAAAATGTGA
Source organism: Oncorhynchus keta (assembly GCF_023373465.1). NCBI lineage: Eukaryota > Metazoa > Chordata > Actinopteri > Salmoniformes > Salmonidae > Oncorhynchus > Oncorhynchus keta. Next base: position 1,274 of record NW_026279255.1, on the reverse strand, counting down.
TTTGATTTTGAGAGCCATGTGAGTGAGAGGTGCTTCGGAACACACAGCAATCAGAGATAAGGGCACAATGCGCAAAAGGCATGGATTTTATTAGTGGGCATTAGGGCCACACAAAGGAGATGCCGCTCCGAGTATTCTTTTCTGTTCTTCTGAAATATACTACATTTTCTTCATATCATGTTTCTTTGGACTTATCTAAAATAATGAATGGATTTATTGTGAAGGTGTAGGCTATATTACATTGATTTATTAGACTTGTTAAAATGTAGATTCTCTGAAGGTCTGCATCAGTGGCTTATAAGCTGTGGAAGCCAGGAGATGCTAAATGCGTTTATGTTAATTAATGGTCAATTACCTTGAGACCAGCAGTTATTTGCTTGACAATCACCAGCTGACGAAATTTTGTGACCACCACAGCCCTATACCAGACCTTTATTATTTTGTTTACAACGTATTTTTATTAGCCTATGTAATTGTAAAATACGGAGTTTGTAGCAGTCCTAAGGGCATGAAATCCGCAGAAGGCAAGTTAGGTTGACTTGCTTAGAGTGTAGATTTATTTACAGGTCTTGGTGACGCAATGGTGAATGCGCCATACCATACATTTACATTTACATTTAAGTCATTTAGCAGACGCTCTTATCCAGAGCGACTTACAAATTGGTGCATACACCTTATGACATCCAGTGGAACAGCCACTTTACAATAGTGCATCTAAATCTTTTAAGGGGGGTGAGAAGGATTACTTTATCCTATCCTAGGTATTCCTTAAAGAGGTGGGGTTTCAGGTGTCTCCGGAAGGTGGTGATTGACTCCGCTGTCCTGGCGTCGTGAGTGTGTTTACCATTGGGGAACCAGAGCGGCAGACAGTTTTGACTGGGCTGAGCGGGAACTGTACTTCCTCAGGTGGTAGGGAGGCGAGCGGGCCAGAGGTGGATGAACGCAGTGCCCTTGTTTTGGGTGTAGGGACTGATCAGAGCCTGGAGGTACTGAGGTGCCGTTCCCTCACAGCTCAATGGCTTAAGCACCATGGTCTTGTAGCGGATACGAGCTTCAACTGAAGCCAGTGGAGGAGCGGAGGAGTACGGGGTGACGTGAAGAACTTGGGAAGGTTGAACACCAGACGGGCTGCGCGTTCTGGATGAGTTGTAGGGGTTTTAATGCTTGCACAGGCAGAGCCCAGCCAACAGCGGTGCAATAATCAGAGCGGGGAGATGACAAGTGCCTGGATTAGGACCTGCGCCGCTTCTGTGTGGTGGAGTCGTACTCTGCGG
>NW_026279254.1:0-3266 GCF_023373465.1 Oncorhynchus keta | reverse complement strand
CCTCTAATAATAAACCAGAGTGATGAAACCAAATAAACTCTCTGGGATCCTCTAGGTCCTACACCACCACTACGGCTGGACCACCACTGAGGCTTTCAGTACAGCGGAGGAACGCCCGGACATACACTACACCTGCACCTTACACACCCCACATCCCATACAAAAGATAGGGGGTCATCAAGTCCACAAAAACAGATCTCCAATAGCACTATAGAGTTACCATGACCATGGACTCTCAATAAATACTTCCTTTTAGCCACTTTACTAGCACTATAGAGTTAACGTGACCATGGACTCTCAAAAAGGGCACTGCGTTAATATAATAATAATAATAATAATAATATATGCCATTTAGCTGACGCTTTTATCCAAAGCGACTTACAGTCATGTGTGCATACATTCTACATATGGGTGGTCCCGGGACCACCTCTGGCCTGCTCGCCTCCCTACCACTGAGGAAGTACAGTTCCCGCTCAGCCCAGTCAAAACTGTTCGCTGCTCTGGCCCCCCAATGGTGGAACAAACTCCCTCACGACGCCAGGACAGCGGAGTCAATCACCACCTTCCGGAGACACCTGAAACCCACCTCTTAAGGAATACCTAGGATAGATAAGTAATCCTTCACACCCCCCTTAAGATTTAGATGCACTATTGTAAAGTGACTATTCTACTGGATGTCATAAGGTGAATGCACCAATTTGTAAGTCGCTCTGGATAAGAGCGTCTGCTAAATGACTTAAATGTAATGTAAATGTAAAAAAAATATATATATGTATATCAATTTTATTTCTAAAGTTTCTTGAACTCGGGGTTACCATGAACATGGACGAAAATAAACTATAAAATAGAACCTAAATAACTTATATTACAAACTAATAACCCTCACCAACTCACCATCCCTCCTAAAATACCTCTCTGAAGATACCCACCAGCACCCCCAACGGACGAGAACCTTTTTTCTCCAACTACTCTGGGGACCACGGCTTTGGCGACTCACCCGCAGCGAGTAGACCCTAAGCAATTAGGCCCGACCATACACCAAGCAAGAAGACTGGAGGAAATGGTAGAGACCGGACTCCTCCGGGACCCCTCTTGGTCCTGTTGGCAGACCTATCGGCACAACCCTCCCAGCCCCATACAAACAGGAGACTCTCATACCGTGCTGGACGACTATCTACCCCAGATTAGAGCTGGATTGGCAGTATGTCCAGTAGCGCGTGTTTCATCCTAGCGGGTTGGGGCAACTAAAAGTGGGGCTTTCGGGTCGGGCGCTGCGCCTGGAGGTTCGCATCTGCCGTGTAATCCCTGGGGTGCCCAGATAATGTCTGGTGGAGAATTGGATCCCACAAATTTTCACTGGGGGGCCCCTTACCCCGCCGCACTAAGCCTGGACAACCAATCCACTTTTTTACCTGGACTTCGAACCATTTCACTGTCTAGGGTGGATATACCTCTGGAAACGTTACGATCCTGGAAGGGAGTAGCTCCACTGGTCACTATCACCCAAACCACTGAATTACCTACGACTGAGATGGTGGGGTTAGACACATGGCAATCAACTTCTACTACTGGCAGATGTACGATATGAAAACCAGAGAAGATTTGCCTGATGTTAAACCCTCCATACACCTACCGAAACAGGATGGAACTCTACCACAACAAACTCAAAGTAGCCATGTTCTTTCACCAGCGGGAACCCCTACCACACAAAACCACAGACCACAGAGATAAACTAGCACAGCTACGCACAACCTCAAGATGGGTCCCCCAAAATGAAGACCTACCCCCCCGATAAAAGAAATTATGGATAAAGACTGGGATACCTTCAACACCTCTGCCTTCTCCCCGGAACCCACCAATAACCTCACGAAGGAGGAAACCACAGCGCTAAAACAACTAAAAAACAACCCCACCATTATCATAAAACCAGCGGATAAAGGCTCAGCTATTGTCATCTGGGATACCCAACAATATATCCTCGAAGCAGAAAGACAACTCCAAAACACGGAATTCTACCAGCTAATAAATGGACCCATCTACCTCCAATCTGCAGCACTCATCAAAAGAGAACTCATACAAATGGAATGGAAGAACCACATCACCAAAAGGCAACGAGACTACCTCACAGGGGATAAACCCACTAGGAATAGGTGCTTCTACCTACTCCCCAAAATCCACAAAGACCCCTCTACTTGGCCTCTCCCATTTGAAATACCTCCGGGGACCCATAATCTCAGACTCTGGAAGAGAAACATACAGCATCTCACAATGGATAGATGTACACCTACGTCCTCTTGCTTCCAAACACAACAGCTACCTCGATACTCCCGACTTCCTCAACAAAATCGCCAACACACCAGCCACCGCTGATGACTTCTTATTCACCATGGACATCGAGAGCCTCTACACCAACATTGAATTAGGAGCAGGACTAACAGCGGTCAGAGCCCACCTAAAAAAATACCCCTCACCGGACAGACCAGATGACCACCTCCTACGTCTCCAAGAATTGGCACTTACTCGCAACGACTTTGAATTCAACGGCAACACCTACCTCCAAACAAAAGGTGTAGCCATGGGAAAAAGATTTGCACCGGCATATGCAGACATCTACCTAGCGGAATGGGAAAACACTGTTTACCCACTATGCCCACTCAAACCATTCCGCTTCTACCGATACCTTGACGACATATGGAGCATATGGAAACATGGCCCAGCAGAATTCCTACAATTCACTGCCATTCTCAACAGCCACCACCCCTCCATCCACTTGACACACGTACTCCACCTCTCTGAAGTACACTTCTTGGACACCATCACCTACAAGGACCTAACCTCATCGGGAAAGGTAGACTTGACACAAGAATGTACTTCAAGAACACAGACACGCACGCCCTTCTTCATGCTACCAGCTTCCATCCTCCGCACACCAGCAGAGGAATACTAAAATCACAGTTTCTGAGGTACCGCAGGATATGCACCCAACCCCAAGACCTCAAATGCCACACGCACCCTCTCCAAAGGCCTCACCAAAAACAGAGGATACACCCGCTCGGAGCTGCAAAAAACCAAACACCACACCAAGGGACACACACGAACGGGACTAACTAAAGGAAACCACCATATCATACCCATCATCACAACCTACAACTCACCCAGCTACCGAGTGGCTCCTCGCATCCAAAACAGACTCAAATCCAAACACCCTCATCACATACCCATCCTGGCCTTCAAAAGGAACAAAAACCTCAAGGATTCCTTGGTCA
>NW_026279253.1:0-2316 GCF_023373465.1 Oncorhynchus keta | reverse complement strand
CATGTCTGTCTGTCTGTCTGTCTGTCTGTCTGTCTGTCTGTCTGTCTGTCTGTCTGTCTGTCTGTCTGTCTGTCTGTCTGTATGTATGTATCCTGACTAGTCTCCCAGTCCCTGCCACTGATAACGTCCCCACAGCATGATGCTGCCACCACCATGCTTCACCGTAGGGATGGTGCCAGGTTTCCTCCAGACATGACTCTGGAAACACGACTCACCTCAAGTCTCAAAGCAAAGGATCAGAATAATTATGTAAATAAGGTTTTTCTGTTTTACATTTTTTAAATCAGTATAACATTTCTAAAAACCTGTTTTCGCTTTGTCATTATGGGGTATTGTGATGTCATTATGGGGTATTGTGATATCATTATGGGGTATTGTGATATCATTATGGGGTATTGTGATATCATTATGGGGTATTGTGATATCATTATGGGGTATTGTGTGTAGATTGATGAGAAAAAAATATTAAAAGGAATCCATTTTAGAAGAAGGCTGTAATGTAACAAAATGTGGAAAAAATCAAGGGGTCTGAATTCTTTCCGAATACACTGTATCAGGCAGGGTCTATGTTGTTTATAAGACTCAACTCAGTTTTATATTGGAAGTCAATGTTAATACTGTTCCATACAGGCCCTGATGTGCCTGGGTGGTACATGGAGAATATGAATTAATGTTTCTGCATTGAAGACAACCTGAAAATGAAATTTATGCAGTGTAATTGATCATATGCTCAGGGGAGGGAGGCATCAATTTGATGAGAGAGAGAGAGAGAGAGAGAGAGAGAGAGAGAGAGAGTTTTCTTAAGTGGATTGGTTTCACAAAGGCAAATCAAATACAAGACATGCAGCCCAAAAATTAGAATTTTTTAATGATACGTTGGGCATGTGTTAGTTGTCTGCCTGCCTGTTAGCTTCCTGTCTGTGTCAGTCTTTTGAAGAGCAGCACAATATGTTCATTGTTAGCTACAGTGTACAGGTGTTATCTTCAGTGTTAGGTGTTAGCTACAGTGTTAGGTGTTAGCTACAGTGTTAGGTGTTAGCAACAGTGTACAGGTGTTAGCTACAGCATTAATTGTTAACTACAGTTGTAGGTCTTAGCTACAGTGTATAGGTGTTAACTACAGTGTTAGGCACCGTGTACAGGTGGTAGCTACAGTTTACAGCTACAATGTTAGGTTTTTAGTGACAGTTTACAGTAATATATGCCATTTAGCAAGACGCTTTTATCCAAAGCGACTTACAGTCATGTGTGCATACATTCCTAACGTATGGGTGGTCCCGGGAATCAAACCCACTAACCTGGCGTTACAAGCGCCATGCTCTACCAACTGAGCTACAGAAGGACCACAGGACTACAGGTGTTAGCTACAGTGTACTGATGTTAGCTACAGTGTACTGATGTTAGCTACAGTGTACTGATGCTAGCTACAGTGTACTGATGTTAGCTACAGTGTACTGATGCCAGCTACAGTGTTAGGTGTTAGCTACAGTGTACTGATGCTAGCTACAGTGTACTGATGCCAGCTACAGTGTACTGATGTTAGCTACAGTGTACTGATGCTAGCTACAGTGTACTGATGTTAGCTACTAGTGCTGCTGATGCTAGCTACAGTGTTAGGTGTTAGCGGCAGTGTGAAGGTGCTAGCTACAGTGTTAGGTGTTAGCGGCAGTGTGAAGGTGTTAGCGGCGAGTGTGGAGGTAGCTAGCTACAGTGTTGGGTGTTGGCGGCAGTGTGAAGGTGTTAGCGGCAGTGTGAAGGTGCTAGCTACAGTGTTAGGTGTTGCTGGCAGTGTGAAGGTGTTAGCGGCAGTGTGAAGGTGCTAGCTACAGTGTTGGGTGTTAGCGGCAGTGTTAGAGTGTTAGCGGCAGTGTGAAGGTGTTAGCTGCAGTGTGTGCTAGCTACAGTGTACTGATGCTAGCTACAGTGTACTGATGCCAGCTACAGTGTTAGGTGTTAGCGGCAGTGTGAAGGTGCTAGCTACAGTGTTAGGTGTTAGCGGCAGTTAGAAGATGCTAGCTACAGTGTACTGATGCCAGCTAGCAGTAGTTAGGTGTTAGCCGGCAGTGTTAGGTGTTAGCGGCAGTGTGAAGGTGCTTGCTACAGTGTTAGGTGTTAGCGGCAGTGTGGAGTGCTAGCTACAGTGTTAGGTGTTAGCGGCAGTGTGAAGGTGCTAGCTACAGTGTTAGGTGTTAGCGGCAGTGTGAAGGTGCTAGCTTACAGGCAGAAAAAGTTACGCAGAAGGTGCTAGCTACAGTGTTAGGTGTTAGCCGGCAGTGTGAAGGTGCTAGCTACAGTGTTAGGGTGTTAGCGGCAGTG
>NW_026279252.1:0-2690 GCF_023373465.1 Oncorhynchus keta | reverse complement strand
TGTTAATGGTCACATACACATGGTTAGCAGATGTTAGTGGTCACATACACATGGTTAGCAGATGTTAATGGTCACATACACATGGTTAGCAGATGTTAATGGTCACATACACATGGTTAGCAGATGTTAATGGTCACATACACATGGTTAGCAGATGTTAATGGTCACATACACATGGTTAGCAGATGTTAATAGTCACATACACATGGTTAGCAGATGTTAATGGTCACATACACATGGTTAGCAGATGTTAATGGTCACATACACATGGTTAGCAGATGTTAGTGGTCACATACACATGGTTGGCAGATGTTAATGGTCACATACACATGGTTAGCAGATGTTAATGGTCACATACACATGGTTAGCAGATGTTAATGGTCACATACACATGGTTAGCAGATGTTAATGAAGTCACATACACATGGTTAGCAGATGTTAATGGTCACACATACATGGTTAGCAGATGTTAATGGTCACATACACATGGTTAGCAGATGTTAATGGTCACATACACATGGTTGTTAGCAGAGTGTTAGTGGTCACATACACATGGTTAGCAGATGTTAGTGGTCACATACACATGGTTAGCAAGATGTTAATGGTCACATACACATGGTTAGCAGATCTTAATGGTCACATACACACATGGTTAGCAGATGTTAATGGTCACATACACATGGTTAGCAGATGTTAATGGTCACATACATGGTTAGCAGATGTTAATGGTCACATACACATGGTTAGCAGATGTTAATGGTCACATACACATGGTTAGCAGATGTTAATGGTCACATACACATTATCTCTATTTTTATATATGCCATTTAGCAGGCACTTTATCAAAGCGACTTACAGTCATGTGTTGCACACATTCCTACGTATGGGTGGTCCGGGAATCGAACCCACTACCCTGGTGTTACAAGCGCCATGTGCTCTACCAACTGAGCCACAGAAGGACCACCATGGTTGTAGCAGATGTTAATGGTCACATACACATGGTTAGCAGATGTTAATGGTCACATACACATGGTTAGCAGATGTTAATGGTCACATACGCATGGTTAGCAGATGTTAATGGTCACATACGCATGGTTAGCAGATGTTAATGGTCACATACGCATGGTTAGCAGATGTTAATGGTCACATACGCATGGTTAGCAGATGTTAATGGTCACATACGCATGGTTAGCAGATGTTAATGGTCACATACGCATGGTTAGCAGATGTTAATGGTCACATACGCATGGTTAGCAGATGTTAATGGTCACATACGCATGGTTAGCAGATGTTAATGGTCACATACGCATGGTTAGCAGATGTTAATGGTCACATACGCATGGTTAGCAGATGTTAATGGTCACATACGCATGGTTAGCAGATGTTAATGGTCACATACGCATGGTTAGCAGATGTTAATGGTCACATACGCATGGTTAGCAGATGTTAATGGTCACATACGCATGGTTAGCAGATGTTAATGGTCACATACGCATGGTTAGCAGATGTTAATGGTCACATACGCATGGTTAGCAGATGTTAATGGTCACATACGCATGGTTAGCAGATGTTAATGGTCACATACGCATGGTTAGCAGATGTTAATGGTCACATACGCATGGTTAGCAGATGTTAATGGTCACATACGCATGGTTAGCAGATGTTAATGGTCACATACGCATGGTTAGCAGATGTTGTGGTCACATACACATGGTTGCAGATGTTAATGGTCACATACACATGGTTAGCAGATGTTAATGGTCAGCATACACATGGTTAGCAGATGTTTAATGGTCACATGGGTTAGCAGATGTTGGCTGGTCACATGGTTAGCAGATGTTAATGGTCACATACATGGTTAGCAGATGTTAATGGTCAGCAGATACACATGGTTAGCAGATGTTTAATGGTCACACATACATGGTTAGCAGGATGTTAATGGTCACATGGTTAGCAGATGTTAATGGTCACATGGTTAGCAGATGTTAATGGTCACATACACATGGTTAGCAGATGTTAATGGTCACATATACACATAGCAGATGTTAATGGTCACACATACACATGGTTAGTGATATTAATGGTCACATGGTTAGCAGATGTTAATGGTCACATGGGTAGCAGATGTTAATGGTCACATACGCATGGTTAGCAGATGTTAATGATCACATGTGTCATGGGTTAGCAGATGTTAATGGTCACATACGCATGGTTAGCAGATGTTAATGGTCACATACGCATGGTTAGCAGATGTTAATGGTCACATACGCATGGTTAGCAGATGTTAATGGTCACATACGCATGGTTAGCAGATGTTAATGGTCACATACGCATGGTTAGCAGATGTTAATGGTCACATACGCATGGTTAGCAGATGTTAATGGTCACATCGCATGGTTAGCAGATGTTAATGGTCACATACGCATGGTTAGCAGATGTTAATGGTCACATACGCATGGTTAGCAGATGTTAATGGTCACATACGCATGGTTAGCAGATGTTAATGGTCACATACGCATGGTTAGCAGATGTTAATGGTCACATACGCATGGTTAGCAGATGTTAATGGTCACATACGCATGGTTAGCAGATGTTATTGGTCACATACGCATGGTTAGCAGATGTTATTGGTCACATACGCATGGTTAGCAGATGTTAATGGTCACATACGCATGGTTAGCAGATGTTAT
>NW_026279251.1:0-7285 GCF_023373465.1 Oncorhynchus keta | reverse complement strand
ACTGAGAGGAGTTCCAGAGGGAGCAGTAGTACTGTGGAAAAGATCAAGCTACTGAGAGGAGTTCCAGAGGGAGCAGTAGTACTGTGGAAAAGATCAAGCTACTGAGAGGAGTTCCAGAGGGAGCAGTAGTACTGTGGAAAAGATCAAGCTACTGAGAGGAGTTTGAGAGGGAGCAGTAGTACTGTGGAAAAGATCAAGCTACTGAGAGGAGTTCGAGAGGGAGCAGTAGAACTGTGGAAGAGATCAAGCTACTGAGAGGAGTTCCAGAGGGAGCAGTAGAACTGTGGAAGAGATCACGCTACTGAGAGGAGTTCGAGAGGGAGCAGTAGAAAGAACTGTGGAAGAGATCAAGCTACTGAGAGGAGTTCCAGAGGGAGCAGTAGTACTGTGGAAGAGATCAAGCTACTGAGAGGAGTTCGAGAGGGAGCAGTAGAACTGTGGAAGAGATCAAGCTACTGAGAGGAGTTCCAGAGGAAGCAGCTACAAACAACGCAATGGTGCAGGTCTTTCAATGTAGTTATTTCTTGTCACGCTTCAGCCTTGGAAAAATATTTGTTTGTAAGTTCGATTCAAGCATTTAGCTAATGATGATAATCTTGTTATTGATAGAGTTTCTTACATATCAATGTTGGTTGCATTTACTCACAAATTGCAATGCCTTTTGTGTATGTCGTTAGCTGTATTACTTTGCTCATGCGTCATGCAAACGAATTGTAAAATATACAATACTGTAGTTTTGTTACTGTTTTTAGTGTAATATGCTTTGTTATTCTACATAGATGGTTATACATTATTAGAGTAATGAAAGGAGCAATTACCATATGGTTAACAATTAGCTATATGGTTTGGCATCATGCCAGATGCATGGTACCTTAGCGCGTGCTTTGTGTTTAATGTACAGCTACAGTATGTCGGTGTGAATTGAACACTAAAGTATATTCTTTTCTGTATTTTGCAGTTTCACAACAAACGTTTTCAATATATTCATTCAAGAAAAGTCACGCCTTGAGAGTTTTATTGAAGACTTAGTTGTTAGCTATCTGTCTAGTTTTGCATGGGAACGCAACTCAAGGGCAGAATAAGCACAGTTAGTCACCGACGCTCTAGATAACATGAAAACAGCCTTACCAGCTCTGCTAGGGCGAGTAAAATGGTCAGAGTGAGGTGTTCTCTCATTTGTGTCTGGAAGTAGTCAGAGCCAGTTAGCGGGTGCATGACTCAACGCCGGATCAACCCTACTCATCGGCCAGAGCGTCCAGTGTGCGCGTGCGCTCTGAATGCCTCCAAGAGCCGAAATGCTCTAAATTTAGGAAGAGCGCACTCTGCACTCCAGATTGAATTTACGAACACACCCTTGTTGTATTGTTAACTCCGGTGGCTAGACAGGTAGCTAGCTAAAATTGTCCCTTTCATAAATGATTTGGATTTGGACTTAATTCTCCGTAGTGGCCAATGATTACAATGGTGATTCTGATCCAACCATTAGCTCATACATTATTGTGCCCCTGGCCTGAGAGGAAGCTAGATGTTGAAGGCTAATGTTAACTAGCTAACGCTGCCCATGAATGGAAGTGAGGTGCGCATCACATTTTAGCCAGATGGCCTAGGACAACTAAAAAATAAAACCTTGTACCGTATGACAGAGTGATAGACCATTTCATCAACATGGAAGAGAGGAGGACCGCATTGACTTCCCCAATGGTTTGACCCACACACAGCTACTGGCTAGGATGTATTACCATGAACGCCAATGCTACAGTTAAATGGAGGGAATTCTAGTAGCCTATCATGTGTCCTCTTATGGAGAGACTAAGGGGACTTTTCTGACCAGCATCCCATTGACAGCCCGACTAGCCAAAATCAATGTCTTACCCTTACCTAAACCCTAACCGTAACCTTATTTTTTTTTACAAATTCAAAAGTGTAATATTGTTTTGCATATTAGCCACGTCACCTCTTTTCCCGCCTTACGGTGAGAGGTAAAGGCAGCACGGTCCTAATACTCAATCATTATTGGCAGTAATCAATATTACCATCTCTACCAAACAGGCTGCAGTAGAGTTGACTGCTTCCCAATACTTTTTATTGAATGGATGGACACTGAAATAAATACGTGGAAAAACACAGTATGTCACATTATGTACGACTGCAATCCCACTCTGTACGAGATTGAGTTGAATGAGGATCGACTGACATCCAGGGGTCGTTCTCCCTGTTATACAGGAGGCTCCCAGTATCTCCATGCGGTGGCACTGGAGCTGCACTGTCCCTATCAGAAAGCTCAAGGTGCCTCTTTTGCAACATGGATAGAATGTGCAGCACATGAGCACTGTTGAATGCAAGTCACATGGCCAGGTATCTGATTTGTATCTGATTTCAAATCACCTATGAATGTGGTTCAAATCGGATTAAAAAGATCGGTTCCATTTGCTTTTTGGCTGTTAGGACCTCAGGAACCTGTCTTAACAAAAGCCTTTTTTGGCTTAACAAAGCCATAAGTTAAACAGAGTCTAAAGGGGCTCCTACATACTTCCTTCATCTGCACTGATGTTGAAAAACTGGACATCAAATGCCTGCTACTAAAAGAATAGTAAAAAAGGTTGATCAGATTGGAGGTTGTACAGATGTGATATTTTATTAACTGTTGCATACATCCACAACATCTCTGGGTGATTGGTGCGTTTATGAGTCAAGTTCAGCTGTGTCACACAATGTTGCTGGGTTTAATGTAGAACTGATTAACCGTCTAGATTTGACACTGTCCGGAATTGGCTAATGATAGATTCACTATGAGTCAGGGGTGAGATCTCCACCATGTGATGTCACGGTCTGCTCCTTGTTCTGATCTGAACACACCGGCCTCACCTCCCACTAGTTTTCAGGAGAGCTGCCCATCCTTTAGACAGACAGGAAGGCAGTGAGGGGTCAAAGATGAAAATGGCTGGCTGTTCTTATCTCTTATAAGCCAAGTTTAACATTCTCCACTGAACACATATGTAAGGACAGGATTGCATTTGCCCTCTCATTTTCCACAACCCCTCCAATAGCTGCCACATTCCTGGGTTCTCATTTCCCCCAACCCCTCCAATAGCTGCCACTTTCCTGGGATCTCATTTCCCCCAACCCCTCCAATAGCTGCCACTTTCCTGGGATCTCATTTCCCCCAACCCCTCCAACAGCTGCCACATTCCTGGGATCTCATTTCCCCCAACCCCTCCAATAGCTGCCACTTTCCTGGGATCTCATTTCCCCCAACCCCTCCAACAGCTGCCACATTCCTGGGATCTCATTTCCCCCAACCCCTCCAATAGCTGCCACTTTCCTGGGATCTCATTTCCCCCAACCGCTCCAATAGCTGCCACATTCCTGGGATCTCATTTCCCCCTACAACAGCTGCCATTTTCCTTGGTTCTCATTTCCCCCTACAACAGCTGCCATTTTCCTTGGTTCTCATTTCCCCCTACAACAGCTGCCATTTTCCTTGGTTCTCATTTCCCCCTACAACAGCTGCCATTTTCCTTGGTTCTCATTTCCCCCTACAACAGCTGCCATTTTCCTTGGTTCTCATTTCCCCCTACAACAGCTGACACATTCCTTGGTTCTCATTTCCCCCTCCTACAGCTGCCATTTTCCTTGGTTCTCATTTCCCCCTCCTACAGCTGACACTTTCCTTGGTTCTCATTTCCCCCAACCCTTACAACAGCTGACACATTCCTTGGTTCTCATTTCCCCCTACAACAGCTGCCACATTCCTGGGTTCTCATTTCCCCCTACAACAGCTGCCACATTCATGGGTTCTCATTTCCCCCTTACAACTGCTGACACATTCCTTGGTTCTCATTTCCCCCAACCCTTAAGCAACTGCTGACACATTCCTTGGTTCTCATTTCCCAACCCTTACAACAGCTGCCACATTCCTGGGTTCTCATTTCCCCCAACCCTTACAACTGCTGACACATTCCTTGGTTCTCATTTCCCCCAACCCTTACAACAGCTGACACATTCCTGGGTTCTCATTTCCCCCAACCCTTACAACAGCTGACACATTCCTGGGTTCTCATTTCCCCCAACCCTTACAACAGCTGACACATTCCTGGGTTCTCATTTCCCCCAACCCTTACAACAGCTGACACATTCCTTGGTTCTCATTTCCCCCAACCCTTACAACAGCTGACACATTCCTGGGTTCTCATTTCCCCCAACCCTTACAACAGCTGACACATTCCTTGGTTCTCATTTCCTACAACAGCTGACACATTCCTTGGTTCTCATTTCCCCCAACCCTTACAACAGCTGACACATTCCTTGGTTCTCATTTCCAACCCTTACAACAGCTGACACATTCCTGGGTTCTCATTTCCCCCAACCCTTACAACAGCTGACACATTCCTGGGATCTCATTTCAACCCTTCCTGACACATTCCTTGGTTCTCATTTCCCCCAACCCTTACAACATCTGCCACATTCCTGGTTCTCATTTCCCTACAACAGCTGCCATTTTCCTTGGTTCTCATTTTCCCCCTACAACAGCTGCCATTTTCCTTGGTTCTCTTCCTGCCATTTTCCTTGGTTCTCATTTCCCCAACAGCTTTCCTATTTTCCTTGGTTCTTTCATTTCCCCCCTCCTACAGCTGCCACATTCCTGGGTTCTCATTTCCCCCAACCCTTACAACAGCTGACACATTCCTTGGTTCTCTTTCCCCCAACCCTTACAACAGCTGACACATTCCTTGTTCTCATTTCCCCCAACCCTCCAACAGCTGCCACATTCCTGGGTTCTCATTTCCCCCAACCCTTACAACAGCTGCCACATTCCTGGTTCTCATTTCCCCCCCTTACAACAGCTGACACATTCCTTGGTTCTCATTTCCCCCAACCCTTACAACAGCTGCCACATTCCTGGGTTCTCATTTCCCCAACCCTTACAACAGCTGACACATTCCTTGGTTCTCATTTCCCCCAACCCTTACAACAGCTGCCACATTCCTGGGTTCTCATTTCCCCCTACAACAGCTGCCACATTCCTGGGTTCTCATTTCCCCCTACAACAGCTGCCACATTTTCCCCCTCCTACAGCTGCCACTTTCCTTGGTTCTCATTTCCCCCAACCCTTACAAACAGCTGACACATTCCTGGGTTCTCATTTCCCCCTACAACAGCTGACACATTCCTTGGTTCTCATTTCCCCAACAACAGCTGCCACATTCCTGGGTTCTCATTTCTCCCAACCCTTACAACAGCTGACACATTCCTGGGTTCTCATTTCCCCCAACCCTTACAACAGCTGACACATTCCTTGGTTCTCATTTCCCCAACCCTTACAACAGCTGACACATTCCTGGGTTCTCATTTCCCCCTTACAACAGCTGACACAATCCTGGGTTCTCATTTCCCCCAACCCTACAACAGCTGACATTCCTGGGTTCTCATTTCTCCAGCTGACCATTCTTGTTCTCATTTCCCCCAACCCTTACAATAGCTGACACATTCCTGGGTTCTCATTTCCCCCAACCCTTACATTCAGCTGACACATTCCTGGGTTCTCATTTCCAACAGCTTTCCCCCAACCCTTACAACAGCTGACACATTCCTTCAGTTCTCATTTTTACAACATCTGACACATTCCTGGGTTCTCATTTCCCCCAACCCCTACAACAGCTGACACATTCCTTGGTTCTCATTTCCCCCAACCCCTCCAACAGCTGACACATTCCTTGGTTCTCATTTCCCCCAACCCTTACAACAGCTGACACATTCCTTGGTTCTCATTTCCCCCAACCCCTCCAACAGCTGACACATTCCTTGGTTCTCATTTCCCCCAACCCCTCCAACAGCTGACACATTCCTTGGTTCTCATTTCCTCCTCCTACAGCTGCCACATTCCTTGGTTCACTTCATCGAAGCACAGCGCACTAATCAGGTGCTGTTTGTATAATTTACTGCTTCTAATGTTCAGGCTCAGCCATATTGGCAGGAACATTCACCACTAAATTGAGTGTGAAGATTGAGAGGAATTAATGTGTGCTTGACTGTGAGCCGAATGCCTGCTGTCATTGGCTGTGGGCCGTGACAAGGACAGAGTTTGTACAGTGATTTGTACATTAAAGGTTGACTTAGCAAAGTCAATAATTGAGTTCCTCTCAGGGAGTTGGTCTGCCTCCGAGCAATCAGCTCGTGTTTTGTTCCAGGAGAAGAGAGGCATGCAATCTCTAATATAAAGAGAGATCCCCTGGTACCTCCCCTCAACCCTCACTAAAATGTTGAGTCGCTAACTAAAGCGTAGCACGCTAACACCATAGACTTTGTCCCCGTTGATATGTCCCCTGACCATAGACTTTGTTCCCGTTAATACGTCCCCTGACCATAGACCTTGTCCCCATTTGATACGTCACCTGACCAGCTGCACCATCGAGAGCATCCTGACGGGTGCATCACTGCCTGGAATGGCAACTGCTCGGCCTCCGACCCGCCGGGCACTACAGAGGGTAGTGCGTACGGCCCCAGTCATCACCGGGACCAAGCTTCCTGCCAACCTGGACCTCTATACCAGGCGGTGTTTGAGGAAGGACCTCGCACATTGATTCTGTCCCGATTGATACGTCCCCTGAGCATCGATAGCCCTGCCTTTGGGTTGGTTTGTTGTGTGGTTCAAGTCAGAAGACTGAATCAACCTGCTTTAACCCCATGGAGGAGAAGATACAGACATGTGGTTTAAACATCAATCTAACGCTCTATTCAGAAAATATTTACATTGTGTTGTGAATGATAACTCTGGCAATATATTATTTAGCTATACGTTAGTCATTTGTTCAAACAGGTTTTGTGTGTGTGTGTGTGTGTGTGTGTGTGTGTGTGTGTGTGTGTGTGCCATGTAGGGCTAAGTGTGTAATCATATACACTTGCTGCGACATGCTGTTTATTATCTATTTATAAATGACCTCGGCTAACCTGTACCCATCATTACTGACCTCGGTGCCGATACCCCCTGTTTATAGCCTCGTCATTGTTATGTAAATGTGTTGTGTTGCATATTGATTGATTCATTTTTTCCCCCTTTAGTTTATTTAGTAAATATTTTATTACATCTATTTCTTGAACTGCATTGTGGGTTAAGGGCTTGTAAGTAAGCATTTCACGGTAGTGTCTACACCTGTTGTATTCGGGCGCATGTGACAAATACATTTGGATTTGATTTGATACATGCATATATGCAACACACTATCACAGCTTATTGTGAAATAGACACAGATTACTTATTCGAGGAAATTCGTGACAGGCACACAAA
>NW_026279250.1:45000-68482 GCF_023373465.1 Oncorhynchus keta | reverse complement strand
GATGTGTATAGTGTATATTGATGTGTATATTGATGCGTATAGTGTATATTGATGTGTATATTGATGCGTATAGTGAATATTGATGTATATTGATGTGTATAGTGTGTATTGATGTGTATAGTGTATATTGATGTGTATATTGATGTATATATTGATTTGTATCGTGTATATTGATGTGTATAGTGTATATTGATGTTTATATTGATGTGTATATTGATGTGTATAGTGTATATTGATGTGTATAGTGTATATTGATGTCTATATTGAGGTGTATAGTGTATATTAATGTGTATAGGGTATATTGAGGTGTATAGGGTATATTGATGTGTATAGTGTATATTGATGTGTATAGTGTATATTGATGTATATATTGATGTGTATAGTGTATATTGATGTCTATATTGATGTGTATAGTGTATATTGATGTGTATAGTGTATATTGAGGTGTATAGTGTATATTGAGGTGTATAGTGTATATTGATGTGTATAGTGTATATTGATGTGAATAGTGTATATTGATGTGTATAGTGTACATTGATGTGTATAGTGTATATTGATGTGTATATTGATGTGTATAGTGTATATTGATGTGTATAGTCTATATTGATGTATATAGTGTATATTGATGTCTATATTGATGTATATAGTGTATATTGTGTATATTGATGTGTATAGTGTATATTCATGTGTATAGTGTATATTGATGGGTATATTGATGTATATATTGATGTGTATAGTGTATATTGATGTCTATATTGATGTGTATAGTGTATATTGATGTCTATATTGATGTGTATAGTGTATATTGATGTGTATAGTGTACATTGATGTGTATATTGATGTGTATAGTGTATATTGATGTGTATAGTGTATATTGATGTGTATAGTGTATATTGATGTGTATAGTGTATATTGATGTGTATAGTGTACATTGATGTGTATATTGATGTGTATAGTGTATATTGATGTATATAGTGTATATTGATGTATATAGTGTATATTGATGTATATATTGATGTATATAAGGTATATTTATGTATATATTGATGTATATAGTGTATATTGATGTATATATTGATGTATATAAGGTATATTTATGTATATATTGATGTATATAGTGTATATTGATGTATATATTGATGTATATAGGGTATAGTGATGTGTGTAGTGTTTATTGATGTGTATAGTGTGTATTGATGTGTACAGTGTGTATTGATGTGTATAGTGTGTATTGATGTGTATAGTGTATATTTGTTACGAATAACTATGAGTGGTGGATGGAATCAGGCGCAGAGAGCAGGGTGCTGTCGTTTATCAAATGTATTACACGGTGCAACCGAAATGATCACGCCAACACACAGGGCATATATAGGTTGCCAGTCCAAAACAACAGGACAAAATAGACCAGAGAATAAAGATAAGAAAACAAATCACACCATCAAACACAGAGTAACAATAAACAAGCAAAATACCCAGCGGGCCTAGTGCCCTTAAATACCCTACAAACAAACCTAATACAAAACAGGTGTACCCAATTAACCATTAACCAACACAAACGGAAAAGGAATCGATGGCAGCTAATAGGCCGGTGACGACGACCGCCGAGCCCCGCCCGAACAGGAAGAGGCACCCTCTTCAGCGAGGTTCGTGACAATATTGATGTGTATAGTGTATATTGATGTGTATAGAGTATATTGATGTGTATAGTGTATATTGATGTATATACTGATGTATATAGGTATATTGATGTGTATATTGATGTGTGTAGTGTGTATATATGTATAGTGTATATTGATGTGTATAGTGTATATTGATGTGTATATTGATGTGTATAGTGTATAGTGTATATTGATGTCTATAGGGTATATTGATGTGTATAGTGTATATTGATGTATATATTGATGTATATAGTGTATATTGATGTGTAAAGTGTATATTGATGTGTATAGTGTATATTGATGTGTATAGTGTATATTGATGTATATATTGATGTATATAGTGTATATTGATGTATACATTTGATGTATATAGTGTATATTGATGTGTATAGTTTTTATTGATGTGTATAGTGTATATTGATTGTGTATAGTGTATATTGATGTGTGTAGTGTGTATTGAAATGTATAGTGTATAGTGATGTGTATAGGGTATATTGATGTGTATAGTGTATAGTGATGTGTATAGTGTATATTGATGTGTATAGTTTGTATTGATGTGTAAAGTGTATATTGATGTGTAAAGTGTATATTGATGTGTAAAGTGTATATTGATGTGTAAAGTGTATATTGATGTGTAAAGTGTATATTGAGTGTGTATAGTGTATATTGAGGTGTATGGTGATGTGTATAGTGTGTATTGATGTGTAAAGTGTATATTGATGTGTAAAGTGTATATTGATGTGTAAAGTGTATATTGATGTGTATAGTGTATATTGATGTGTATAGTGTATATTGATGTGTATAGTGTATATTGAGGTGTATAGTGTATATTGAGGTGTATATAGTGATGTGTATAGTGTGTATTGATGTGTAAAGTGTATATTGATGTGTAAAGTGTATATTGATGTGTAAAGTGTATATTAATGTGTAAAGTGTATATTGATGTCTATAGGGTATATTGATGTTAAATATTAATGTGTAAATGTATATTGATGTCTATAGGGTATATTGATGTGTATAGTGTATATTGATGTCTATATTGATGTGTATAGTGTATATTGATGTATATAGTGTGTATTGATGTATATTGATGTGTATAGTGTATATTGTGTATAGGGTATATTGATTTGTATAGTGTATATTGATGTGCATTCATTGCTCATCTGTAAAATATACCTATATTATATATTGATGTGTATATTGATGTGTATAGGGTATATTGAGGTGTGTATATTGATGTGTATAGTGATGTGTATAGGGTATATTGATGTGTATACTGATGTGTATAGTGATGTGTATAGTGTATATTGATGTGTATAGTGATGTGTATAGTGAATATTGATGTGTATAGTGATGTGTATATTGATGTGTATAGTGAATATTGATGTGTATATTGATGTGTATAGTGAATAGTGTATAGTGATGTGTATAGTGATGTGTATAGGGTATATTGATGTGTATAGTGATGTGTATAGGGTATATTGATGTGTATAGTGATGTGTATAGGGTATATTGAGGTGTATAGTGATGTGTATAGGGTATATTGATGTGTATAGTGATGTGTATAGTGTATATTGATGTGTATAGTGATGTGTATAGGGTATATTGATGTGTATAGTGATGTGTATAGGGTATATTGATTTGATGTGTATAGTGATGTGTATAGTGTATATTGATGTGTATAGTGATGTGTATAGGCTATATTGATGTGTATAGTGATGTGTATAGGGTATATTGATGTGTATAGTGATGTGTATAGGGTATATTGATGTGTATAGTGATGTGTATAGGGTATATTGATGTGTATAGTGATGTGTATAGTGTATATTGATGTGTATAGGGTATATTGATGTGTATAGTGATGTGTATAGGGTATATTGATGTGTATAGTGATGTGTATAGGGTATATTGATGTGTATAGTGTATATTGATGTGTATATTGATGTGTATAGGGTATATTGATGTGTATAGTGATGTGTATAGTGTATATTGATGTGTATAGTGATGTGTATAGGGTATATTGATGTGTATAGTGATGTGTATAGGGTATATTGATGTGTATAGTGATGTGTATAGTGTATATTGATGTGTATAGGGTATATTGATGTGTATAGTGATGTGTATAGGGTATATTGATGTGTATAGTGATGTGTATAGGGTATATTGATGTGTATAGTGATGTGTATAGTGTATATTGATGTGTATAGGGTATATTGATGTGTATAGTGATGTGTATAGGGTATATTGATGTGTATAGTGATGTGTATAGGGTATATTGATGTGTATAGTGTATATTGATGTGTATATTGATGTGTATAGGGTATATTGATGTGTATAGTGATGTGTATAGTGTATATTGATGTGTATAGTGATGTGTATAGTGTATATTACATTTACATTTACATTTAAGTCATTTAGCAGACGCTCTTATCCAGAGCGACTTACTAATTGGTGCATACACCTTATGACATCCAGTGGAACAGCCACTTGCATCTAAATCTTTTTTGGGGGGAGAAGGGGGTGAGAAGGATTACTTACCCTTACTTACCCTATCCTAGGTATTCCTTGAAGAGGTGGGGTTTCAGGTGTCTCCGGAAGGTGGTGATTGACTCCGCTGTCCTGGCGTCGTGAGGGAGTTTGTTCCACCATTGGGGGCCAGAGCAGCTTAACAGTTTTGACTGGGCTGAGCGGGAACTGTACTTCCTCAGTGGTAGGGAGGCGAGCAGGCCAGAGGTGGATGAACGCAGTGCCCTTGTTTGGGTGTAGGGCCTGATCAGAGCCTGGAGGTACTGGGGTGCCGTTCCCCTCACAGCTCCGTAGGCAAGCACCATGGTCTTGTAGCGGATGCGAGCTTCAACTGGAAGCCAGTGGAGAGAGCGGAGGAGCGGGGTGACGTGAGAGAACTTGGGAAGGTTGAACACCAGACGGGCTGCGGCGTTCTGGATGAGTTGTAGGGGTTTAATGGCACAGGCAGGAGCCCAGCCAACAGCGAGTTGCAGTAATCAAGACGGGAGATGACAAGTGCCTGGATTAGGACCTGCGCCGCTTCCTGTGTGAGGCAGGGTCGTACTCTGCGGATGTTGTAGAGCATGAACCTACAGGAACGGGACACCGCCTTGATGTTAGTTGAGAACGTCAGGGTGTTGTCCAGGATCACGCCAAGGTTCTTAGCGCTCTGGGAGGAGGACACAATGGAGTTGTCAACCGTGATGGCGAGATCATGGAACGGGCAGTCCTTCCCGGGAGGAAGAGGAGCTCCGTCTTGCTGAGGTTCAGCTTGAGGTGGTGATCCGTCATCCACACTGATATGTCTGCCAGACATGCAGAGATGCGATTCGCCACCTGGTCATCAGAAGGGGAAAGGAGAAGATTAATTGTGTGTCGTCTGCATAGCAATGATAGGAGAGACCATGTGAGGTTATGACAGAGCCAAGTGACTTGGTGTATAGCGAGAATAAGAGAGGGCCTAGAACAGAGCCCTGGGGGACACCAGTGGTGAGAGCGCGTGGTGAGGAGACAGATTCTCGCCACGCCACCTGGTAGGAGCGACCTGTCAGGTAGGACGCAATCCAGCGTGGGCCGCGCCGGAGATGCCCAACTCGGAGAGGGTGGAGAGGAGGATCTGATGGTTCACAGTATCGAAGGCAGCCGATAGGTCTAGAAGGATGAGAGCAGAGGAGAGAGAGTTAGCTTTAGCAGTGCGGAGCGCCTCCGTGATACAGAGAAGAGCAGTCTCAGTTGAATGACTAGTCTTGAAACCTGACTGATTTGGATCAAGAAGGTCATTCTGAGAGAGATAGCGGTAGAGCTGGCCAAGGACGGCACGCTCAAGAGTTTTGGAGAGAAAAGAGAGAAGGATACTGGTCTGTAGTTGTTGACATCGGAGGGATCGAGTGTAGGTTTTTTCAGAAGGGGTGCAACTCTCGCTCTCTTGAAGACGGGAGGGACGTAGCCAGCGGTCAGGGATGAGTTGATGAGCGAGGTGAGGTAAGGAGAAGGTCTCCGGAAATGGTCTGGAGAAGAGAGGAGAGGATAGGGTCAAGCGGGCAGGTTGTTGGGCGGCCGGCCGTCACAAGACGCGAGATTTCATCTGGAGAGAGAGGAGAAAGAGGTCAGAGCATAGGGTAGGGCAGTGTGAGCAGAACCAGCAGTGTCGTTTGACTTAGCAAACGAGGATCGGATGTCGTCGACCTTCTTTTCAAAATGGTTGACGAAGTCATCTGCAGAGAGGGAGGAGGGGGGAGGATTCAGGAGGGAGGAGAAGGTGGCAAAGAGCTTCCTAGGGTTAGAGGCAGATGCTTGGAATTTAGAATGGTAGAAAGTGGCTTTAGCAGCAGAGACAGAGGAGGAAAATGTAGAGAGGAGGGAGTGAAAGGATGCCAGGTCCGCAGGGAGGCGGTTTTCCTCCATTTCCGCTCGGCTGCCCGGAGCCCTGTTCTGTGAGCTCGCAAGGAGTCGTCGAGCCACGGAGCGGGAGGGGAGGACCGAGCCGGCCTGGAGGATAGGGGACATAGGGAGTCAAAGGATGCAGTAAGGAGGAGAGGAGGGTTGAGGAGGCAGAATCAGGAGATAGGTTGGAGAAAGTTTGAGCAGAGGGAAGAGATGATAGGATGGAAGAGGAGAGAGTAGCGGGGGAGAGAGAGCGAAGGTTGGGACGGCGCGATACCATCCGAGTAGGGGCAGTGTGGGAAGTGTTGGATGAGAGCGAGAGGGAAAAGGATACAAGGTAGTGGTCGGAGACTTGGAGGGAGTTGCAATGAGGTTAGTGGAAGAACAGCATCTAGTAAAGATGAGGTCAAGCGTATTGCCTGCCTTGTGAGTAGGGGGAAGGTGAGAGGGTGAGGTCAAAAGAGGAGAGGAGTGGAAAGAAGGAGGCAGAGAGGAATGAGTCAAAGGTAGACGTGGGGAGGTTAAAGTCGCCCAGAACTGTGAGAGGTGAGCCGTCCTCAGGAAAGGAGCTTATCAAGGCATCAAGCTCATTGATGAACTCTCCGAGGGAACCTGGAGGGCGATAAATGATAAGGATGTTAAGCTTGAAAGGGCTGGTAACTGTGACAGCATGGAATTCAAAGGAGGCGATAGACAGATGGGTAAGGGGAGAAAGAGAGAAAGACCACTTGGGAGAGATGAGGATCCCGGTGCCACCACCCCGCTGACCAGAAGCTCTCGGGGTGTGCGAGAACACGTGGGCGGACGAGGAGAGAGCAGTAGGAGTAGCAGTGTTATCTGTGGTGATCCATGTTTCCGTCAGTGCCAAGAAGTCAAGGGACTGAGGGAGGCATAGGCTGAGATGAACTCTGCCTTGTTGGCCGCAGATCGGCAGTTCCAGAGGCTACCGGAGACCTGGAACTCCACGTGGGTCGTACGCGCTGGGACCACCAGATTAGGGTGGTCGCGGCCACGCGGTGTGGAGCGTTTGTATGGTCTGTGCAGAGAGGAGAGAACAGGGATAGACAGACACATAGTTGACAGGCTACAGAAAAGGCTACGCTAATGCAAGGAGATTGGAATGACAAGTGGACTACACGTCTCGAATGTTCAGAAAGTTAAGCTTACATAGCAAGAGTCTTATTGACTAAAATGATTAAAATGATACAGTACTGCTAAAGTAGGCTAGCTGGCAGTGGCTGCGTTGTTGACACTACACTAATCAAGTCGTTCCGTTGAGTGTAATAGTTTCTACAGTGCTGCTAATCGGGGCTAGCTGGCTAGCTAGCAGTGTTGTTTACGTTACGTTGCGTTAAAAGAACGACAATAGCTGGCTAGCTAACCTAGGAAATCGCTCTAGACTGCACAATTATCTTTGAAACAAAGACGGCTATGTAGCTAGCTACGATCAAACAAATCAAACCGTTGTACTGTAATGAAATGAAATGAAAATGTGATACTAACTGTGGAGCGAAGCGGAATGCGACCGGGTTGTTGTTGGCTAGCTGTTAGCTGTTAGCTGTTGGCTAGCTAGCAGAGTCTCCTACGTTAAGGACGACAAATAGCTGGCTAGCGAACCTCAGTGAATTAAGATAATCACTCCAAGGCTACACACACTAAACTACACAATTATCTTGGAAACAAAGACAGCTATGTAGCTAGCTAACACTAGACTAATCAAGTCGTACAGTTGAGTGAATAGCACTACAGTGATGCTAATCTGTGTGCGTTAGCTAGCGCTTGCTAGCTCCTGGGCGAATAGCAGTGAAGGCTACGTTAGGGCGACGAAATACGATAATTATGCAATTATCTCTGATACAAGGACGGCTATGTAGCTAGCTAAGAAGAATTGCTAAGATTAGACAAATCAACCGTTGTACTATAATGAAATGTAATGAAAAAGTTATACAACCTGCAGAGCGAAGTGCGAATGCGACCGCTCGCTCAACCCGGAACCGGAATATTGATGTGTATAGTGATGTGTATAGTGTATATTGATGTGTATAGGGTATATTGATGTGTATAGTTATGTGTATAGGGTATATTGATGTGTATAGTGATGTGTATAGTGATGTGTATAGTGATGTGTATAGGGTATAGTGATGTGTATAGTGATGTGTATAGGGTATATTGATGTGTATAGTGATGTGTATAGTGATGTGTATAGGGTATAGTGATGTGTATAGTGATGTGTATAGTGATGTGTATAGGGTATAGTGATGTGTATAGTGATGTGTATAGGGTATAGTGATGTGTATAGTGATGTGTATAGTGTATGTGTATAGTGATGTGTATAGGGTATAGTGATGTGTATAGTGTATATTGTAATCCTAGGTCTCAGGATTACAAATATTTTCTTTCTGTTTCTCAGATAACAGGAGGATGACGAGTGAAGTGTTTCCAGTAACTGCATTGCCTTGAGACAGCGGCTGCACTGAAGCACTGGAGGGATGGAGGAGGAAAAATACTGGATGACAAAAAGGAGGACAAAGATAGATCGTTTTATCTTTGCACAGGCATCAAAAATAGACTTTGTTTTATCTGTCCAGAGAGAGAGAGAGAGAGACAGAGAGAGACAGAGAGAGACAGAGAGAGAATGAGAGAGAGAAAGAGGTTGAGATTGTGATTGAGATGCAGATAAAGTCTCAGAAGATGGAGAGGTGCAATATGGGACATTGAGTTTATTGAGCGGGCCAGCATGAAACTGGAGTCATCCTTCGAAAAATAACAAAGTGAAAAACATATTTAAAAAATAAAAAAATAAAAAATGAACTTAAAAAGGAACAAACGGACATAAATCCATGTGAATGTGCAGGTTGGTTTTCAGATCATGACAGTTTTTTTAATAGGAACGTTTTAGAGAAAAAACAAACAAATTAAACGGGTTGTCTTCCTTTGATATTAAGCTACTATATATTTTTTATTATTTTCATGATTTAAAATGTAGTTTTCTAGAGAGAAAAAAAAAAAAAAAAAGTTACATCTTTTTTTTTGCCTTAATTTCTCAGACGTTGGAAACTCGTCGGTCATTTTGTCTAAAATTGTTTAATTAAAAACATCTGTAAAAATAAAATAAAAAAAAGAGGGTTATGAATGGTTCAGATGGTTCATGATAAACCGAGACTAAATCTATAGACATCAGATGCACAGGTTATAAAGAGAACTGTATATGAAGAACATTTTATATGATGTGGTTTGTAGTCATTTGTGTTTTTGGTGGGGAGAAGAGAATCTCCATGGTGATAGTAGGTGGGCGGGGGCAAGAAAAAAATATATAACCGCTGTATTGTGGGAAATGCAGTTTATCGATGACAAAATGTTTTGGTTACTTAACAATGGCATTAGTGGGTTTTTACTTGCAATATTTGTTTTTACAAAGTTCAACAGTTTTTGGTTTTTGTTGTTGCCTGCTTTTGCTTGTCTCATCGCAAAACAAGAAATGAAACAAAAAATAACCAAATAAGTCGCCGTCCAGTGAAAACATAAATATATCGATAAAAATGATCTGTTGTACAAAGGGACACGAGTTGAAAAATGAAGCAATAGTTTCAAAGAAATTTGGTGACAATTTTCTTTAGTCTTTTTTTTTTTATAGCTGTGTATCAAATGCAGCCAACAAATAGAAGTGTTTTATACCACAGAAGAACAAACAGGGAGATACAGTGGAGTAGACTGAGAGATTTGTAAAAAATTATATTTTAACTTTTCCGTTTGGCTTTCTTGCTTTTGTTGTATGATGCTCTGTACATTAGATGGTTCGTGGGTTGGACCTGTGGGCTTAAGGACTCTTCCCATTGGCTCTGTTGGGGTTGAGGTGTTCATAGGGTTCTACCATTGGTGCAGTCACGTGTCACTCATACCTTCAGCAAGAAGGTGTGTAAACAGGTCAGAGAACTGTGCCACAGATAAAAAGCTTAGTTGTATCATAACCCTTCTACAAGGGGGAGCTCCAATACAATCTGAGAGAAATCTGAAACAGAGAAACAGAGAAAACCCTTCAGTTTCACTATCTGATATAGTGATGGTGGTTTATCAATGTAAAACCACACAGTCTCTCTTCATTTACCACTGAACGGACAGCCACTGTTATAACAGACACAACCCCTGTTACAGGAAGTACATGTTACAGGAAGTAAAACTCATCCGCTGAGCCCCGTTACTGAAGGGATCAGAGTACTGCTGTCTGCAAAGACATCATGCTAGTTTCTGGTTGCTTATCTGACCATCTTTAGCTATCTTGTCTGAGACAAAGACATCATGTTAGTTTCTGGTTGCTTATCTAGTCATCTTTAGCTATCTTGTCTGAGACAAAGACATCATGCTAGTTTCTGGTAGCTTATCTGACCATCTTTAGCTATCTTGTCTGAGACAAAGACATCATGCTAGTTTCTGGTAGCTTATCTGACCATCTTTAGCTATCTTGTCTAAAAGAGGAAAAAAAGAAAAGTAAAGTAAAACGTTTTTTTTTATGTTTGTGCTGCAATTTTTTGAGAATTGACTTTAATGTGTTAGCTGCTATACAAGTGTTCAGTATTGGGGAGCCAGTCAGCCAGTCAGGCAGCCAGTCAGCCAGTCAGTTAGCCAGTCAGTCAGCCAGTCAGCCAGTCAGCCAGCCAGTCAGTCAGCCAGACAGCCAGACAGCCAGACAGCCAGACAGCCAGTCAGTCAGCCAGTCAGCCAGTCAGAACTCTAGTGTTGGCTCGGGGGGGATGTTTTAGAGCCATCTCGAGGCTTCTCGAGGCTTGTAGATTTAACAATGGTATAACCAAGATCTAGCTTTGTGATAACTGTACTGTATACATTACAGTACAATTCTGATAACAGCACCACCAAGGTGGCTGATTGGCTGATAACAGCACCACCAAGGAGGCTGATTGGCTGATTAAAGTACCATCAAGGAGGCTGATTGGCTGATTAAAGTACCACCAAGGAGGCTGATTGGCTGATTACAGTACCACCAAGGAGGCTGATTGGCTGATTACAGTACCACCAAGGAGGCTGATTGGCTGATTACAGTACCACCAAGGAGGCTGATTGGCTGATTACAGTACCACCAAGGAGGCTGATTGGCTGATTACAGTACCACCAAGGCGGCTGATTGGCTATCTGTGCTGAGCTCACACCTTGTAAATCTGCCCACCTGACCTGACTCTACATAATGGGAAGTTTAGATTTCTTCTGCTTTCTTTTTGGTTTCAATTTTAATAAAAAAATAAAAAAGGTAAATAATATATCTGTCCTGCTATTTGATGTTGTGTGTGTGTGTGTGTGTGTGTGTGTGTGTGTGTGTGTGTGTGTGTGTGTGTGTGTGTGTGTGTGTGTGTGTGTGTGTGTGTGTGTGTGTGTGTGTGTGTGTGTGTGTGTAACATCACACCACTAGAGGGCAGTATACAGCCACAGTTAGTTTGAGGAAAGTTGACTTCGCACTCAAAATAACAGCCAAGTTTCCAGTTAGATTAGTCGTATGTACGGGATACGCCTGGCATACAGCGTCCAATGAAATGCTTCCTTTCAAGTTCCATTTCAACAATGAACAACCAATAAGACATAGAACGGTTAGTGCAGAAAACACAATGAGAGAGGAGATAGAGGAGATATAGAGGGGAGATATAGAGAGGAGATGGAGAGAGGGGAGATATAGAGGGAGATATAAAGATAGAGAGGGGGGATAGAGAGGAGATAGAGAGAGGGAGATGGAGAGATAGAGAAAGGAGATAGAGGGGAGATAGAGAGAGGTGGGGATAGAGAGAGGGAGATAGAGAGGAGATAGAGGGGAGAGAGAGGGGGATAGAGAGAGGGGACATAGGGGGAGAGTGGAGATAGAGGGGAGATAGAGAGAGGTGGGGATAGAGAGAGGGGAGATGAGATAGGGACAGAGAAAATAGAGAAGAATTCACAAAATGAGACAAACACCAAATTGAGACTCTGCATGCAGAATTTTGCAAAAACGTAAAATGCAAAACGTAAAACACAAGGCAGAATTAGGCCGATATCTGCTAATTATCAAAATCCAGAAAAGAGCTGTTAAATCCTACAACCACCTCTAAAGGAAGCGATTCCCAAACCTTCCATAACAAAGCCATCACCGACAGAGAGATGAACCTGGAGTAGAGTCCCTAAGCAAGCTGGTCCTGGGGCTCTGTTCTACAAACACAAACACACCCTACAGAGCCTCAGGACAACAGCACAATTAGACCCAACCAAATCATGAGAAAACAAAAAGATAATTACTTGACATATTGGAAAGAATTAACAAAAAAAACAGAGCAAACTAGAATGCTATTTGTCCCTAAACAGAGAGTACAGAGCGACAGAATACCTGACCACTGTGACTGACCCAAACTTAAGGAAAGCTTTGACTATGTACAGACTCAGTGAGCATAGCCTTGCTATTGAGAAAGGCCGCCGTAGGCTGACCTGGCTCTCAAGAGAAGACAGGCTATGTGCTCACTGCCCACAAAATGAGGTGGAAACTGAGCTGCACTTCCTAACCTCCTGTCCAATGTATGACCATATTAGAGAGACATATTTCCCTCAGATAACACAGATCCACAAAGAATTTGAAAACAAATCCGATTTCGATAAACTCCCACATCTACTGGGTGAGTGTAATGTTTACTGTTCATGTTTTATTGTTTATTTTACTTAGTTTATCCATTTCACTTGCTATGGCAAAGTAAACATATGTTTCCCATGCCAAGAGAGCCCAATGAATTGAATTGAATGAAATTGAATTGGAAGGAGAGAGAAGGAATGAATGAATGAAAGAAGGAATGAATGAATGAATGAAGGAATGAATGAATGAATGAATGGCAGTATAGATATTATTTTTTTATTTTATTTTTTTTATTTCACCTTTATTTAACCAGGTAGGCTAGTTGAGAACAAGTTCTCATTTGCAACTGCGACCTGGCCAAGATAAAGCATAGCAGTGTGAACAGACAACACAGAGTTACACATGGAGTAAACAATTTAGCAAGTCAATAACACAGTAGAAAAAAATGGGCAGTCTATATACAATGTGTGCAAAAGGCATGAGGAGGTAGGCGAATAATACAATTTTGCAGATTAACACTGGTGATGAATGATCAGATGGGCATGTACAGGTAGAGATATTGGTGTGCAAAAGAGCAGAAAAGTAAATAAATAAAAACAGTATAAAAACAGTATGGGAATGAGGTAGGTGAAAAAGGGTGAGCTATTTACCAATAGACTATGTACAGCTGCAGCGATCGGTTAGCTGCTCGGATAGCTGATGTTTGAAGTTGGTGAGGGAGATAAAAGTCTCCAACTTCAGCGATTTTATGGTAATTGATCTGTTCCAGTCACAGGCAGCAGAGTACTGGAACGAAAGGCGGCCAAATGAGGTGTTGGCTTTAGGGATGATCAGTGAGATACACCTGCTGGAGCGCGTGCTACGGATGGGTGTTGCCATCGTGACCAGTGAACTGAGATAAGGCGGAGCTTTACCTAGCATGGACTTGTAGATGACCTGGAGCCAGTGGGTCTGGCGACGAATATGGGAGTGAGGGCCAGCCGACTAGAGCATACAAGTCGCAGTGGTGGGTGGTATAAGGTGCTTTAGTGACAAAACGGATGGCACTGTGATAGACTGCATCCAGTTTGCTGAGTAGAGTGTTGGAAGCCATTTTGTAGATGACATCGCCTAGAAGTCGAGGATCGGTAGGATAGTCAGTTTTACTAGGGTAAGCTTGGCAGCGTGAGTGAAGGAGGCTTTGTTGCGGAATAGAAAGCCGACTCTGGATTTGATTTTTGATTGGAGATGTTTGATGTGAGTCTGGAAGGAGAGTTTGCAGTCTAGCCAGACACCTAGGTACTTATAGATGTCCACATATTCAAGGTTGGAACCATCCAGGGTGGTGATGCTAGTCGGGCATGCGGGTGCAGGCAGCGATCGGTTGAAAAGCATGCATTTGGTTTTACTCGCGTTTAGGAGCAGTTGGAGGCCACGGAAGGAGTGCTGTATGGCATTGAAGCTCGTTTGGAGGTTGGATAGCACAGTGTCCAATGACGGGCCGAAAGTATATAGAATGGTGTCGTCTGCGTAGAGGTGGATCAGGGAATCGCCCGCAGCAAGAGCAACATCATTGATATATACAGAGAAAAGAGTCGGCCCGAGAATTGAACCCTGTGGCACCCCATAGAGACTGCCAGAGGACCGGACAGCATGCCCTCCGATTTGACACACTGAACTCTGTCTGCAAAGTAATTGGTGAACCAGGCAAGGCAGTCATCCGAAAACCGAGGCTGTTGAGTCTGCCGATAAGAATTTGGTGATTGACAGAGTCGAAAGCCTTGGCGAGGTCGATGAAGACGGCTGCACAGTACTGTCTTTTATCGATGGCGGTTATGATATCATTTAGTACCTTGAGTGGGCTGAGGTGCACCCGTGACCGGCTCGGAAACCAGATTGCACAGCGGAGAAGGTACGGTGGGATTCGAGATGGTCAGTGACCTGTTTGTTGACTTGGCTTTCGAAGACCTTAGATAGGCAGGCAGGATGGATATAGGTCTATAGCAGTTTGGGTCCAGGGTGTCTCCCCCTTTGAAGAGATTATTGACTACTTCAACCATAACCTTTCATCATGTGACCTCTAACCCCCACACTGAGATCTAACCTTTCATCATGTGACCTCTAAACCCCCACACTAAGATCTAACCTTTCATCATGTGACCTCTAAACCCCCACACTAAGATCTAACCTTTCATCATGTGACCTCTAACCCCCACACTAAGATCTAACCTTTCATCATGTGACCTCTAACCCCCACACTGAGATCTAACCTTTCATCATGTGACCTCTAAACCCCACACTAAGCTCTAACATTTCATCATGTGACCTCTAAACCCCACACTAAGATCTAACCTTTCATCATGTGACCTCTAAACCCCACACTAAGATCTAACCTTTCATCATGTGACCTCTAACCCCCCACACTAAGATCTAACCTTTCATCATGTGACCTCTAAACCCCACACTAAGATCTAACCTTTCATCATGTGACCTCTAACCCCCACACTGAGATCTAACCTTTCATCATGTGACCTCTAACCCCCACACTGAGATCTAACCTTTCATCATGTGACCTCTAAACCCCACACTAAGATCTAACCTTTCATCATGTGACCTCTAACCCCCACACTAAGATCTAACCTTTCATCATGTGACCTCTAAACCCCACACTAAGATCTAACCTTTCATCATGTGACCTCTAACCCCCACACTAAGATCTAACCTTTCATCATGTGACCTCTAAACCCCACACTAAGATCTAACCTTTCATCATGTGACCTCTAACCCCCACACTAAGATCTAACCTTTCATCATGTGACCTCTAACCCCCACACTAAGATCTAACCTTTCATCATGTGACCTCTAACCCCCACACTAAGATCTAACCTTTCATCATGTGACCTCTAACCCCCACACTGAGATCTAACCTTTCATCATGTGACCTCTAACCCCCACACTAAGATCTAACCTTTCATCATGTGACCTCTAAACCCCACACTAAGATCTAACCTTTCATCATGTGACCTCTAAACCCCACACTAAGATCTAACCTTTCATCATGTGACCTCTAACCCCCACACTAAGATCTAACCTTTCATCATGTGACCTCTAACCCCCACACTAAGATCTAACCTTTCATCATGTGACCTCTAACCCCCACACTGAGATCTAACCTTTCATCATGTGACCTCTAACCCCCTGGACACTAAGATCTAACCTTTCATCATGTGACCTCTAACCCCCACACTAAGATCTAACCTTTCATCATGTGACCTCTAACCCCCCACACTGAGATCTAACCTTTCATCATGTGACCTCTAAACCCCACACTAAGCTCTAACATTTCATCATGTGACCTCTAAACCCCACACTAAGCTCTAACATTTCATTACGTGATCTCTTTTATCATGTGACCCCCAGTCCCTCCACCCTCCCAGTGCCTCCATCCTCCCCAGTCCCACCATCCTCCCCAGTCCCTCCACCCAGTCCCTCCAACCCTCCCAGTGCCTCTAGCCTCCCCAGTCCCTCCACCCTCCCCAGTCCCTCCACCCCTCCCAGTGCCTCTAGCCTCCCCAGTCCCTCCACCCCTCCCAGTGCCTCCAGCCTCCCCAGTCCCTCCACCCCTCCCAGTGCCTCCACCCTCCCCAGTCCCTCCACCCTCCCCAGTCCCTCCACCCTCCCCAGTCACTCCACCCCTCCCAGTGCCTCTAGCCTCCCCAGTCCCTCCACCCTCCCAAGTGCCTCCAGCCTCCCCAGTCCCTCCACCCCTCCCAGTGCCTCCACCCTCCCCAGTGCCTCCACCCTCCCCAGTCCCTCCACCCCTCCCAGTCCCTCCACCCTCCCCAGTGCCTCCACCCTCCCCAGTCCCTCCACCCCTCCCAGTGCCTCCACCCTCCCCAGTGCCTCCACCCTCCCCAGTCCCTCCACCCTCCCCAGTGTGCCTTCAGCCTCCCCAGTCCCTCCACCCTCCCCAGTCCCTCCACCCACCCCTCCACCCTCACCCTCCAGTCTCATTGATAGGAGGATTGTCTCTCAGTACAACAAGACATTGTAGCAGGCTCCGTGACCTTCAAATCCTACTGTCCCCTGTCATGACCCCTCGCTGCCACACGCCCCCTACTGCTCTCTGCAACAGCACAATAACGGTGTTCCAAATGGCACACTATTCCTATATAGTGGACTACTCCTGACCAGAGCCCTATTCCCTACATAGTGCACTACATTCGACCAGAACCCTATTCCCTATATAATGCACTACATTAGACCAGAGCCCTATTCCCTATATAGTGCACTACTTCTGACCAGAGCCCTATTCCCTATATAGTGCACTACTTCTGACCAGAGCCCTATTCCCTATATAGTGCACTACTTTAGACCAGAGCCTTATTCCCTATATAGTGCCCTACGTCTGATCAGAGCCCTATTCCCTATATAGTACACTACTTTAGACCAGAGCCCTATTCCCTATATAGTACACTACTTTAGACCAGAGCCCTATTCCCTATATAGTGCACTACTTTAGACCAGAGCCCTGCTCCCTATATAGTGCCCTAGAATCTGATCAGAGCCCTATTCCCTATATAGTGCCCTACGTCTGATCAGAGTCCTGTCTGTGGTCACAGCTGACATTTAACTGCTCAATAGAACTATTTAACAGACCCACTACTGTACAGTAGGGAGAGTGTGTGTGTGTGTGTGTGTGTGTGTGTGTGTGTGTGTGTGTGTGTGTGTGTGTGTGTGTGTGTGTGTGTGTGTGTGTGTGTGTGTGTGTGTGTGTGTGTGTGTGTGTGTGTGTATGTGTGTGTGTGTGTGTGTGTGTGTGTGTGTGGGGATTGGGGTCAGTCAGACTGTAGAATGATCCGGAACCTAGAGTGGATGTAGACTGTACAGTGTGGGATTGGGGTCAGTCTGCCTGTAGAATGATCTGGAACCTAGAGTGGATGTAGACTGTACAGTGTGGGATTGGGGTCAGTCTGCCTGTAGAATGATCCGGAACCTAGAGTGGATGTAGACTGTACAGTGTGGGATTGGGGTCAGTCTGCCTGTAGAATGATCTGGAACCTAGAGTGGATGTAGACTGTACAGTGTGGGATTGGGGTCAGTCTGCCTGTAGAATGATCCGGAACCTAGAGTGGATGTAGACTGTACAGTGTGGGATTGGGGTCAGTCTGCCTGTAGAATGATCCGGAACCTAGAGTGGATGTAGACTGTACAGTGTGGGATTGGGGTCAGTCAGACTGTAGAATGATCTGGAACCTAGAGTGGATGTAGACTGTACAGTGTGGGATTGGGGTCAGTCAGACTGTAGAATGATCCGGAACCTAGAGTGGATGTAGACTGTACAGTGTGGGATTGGGGTCAGTCAGACTGTAGAATGATCCGGAACCTAGAGTGGATGTAGACTGTACAGTGTGGGATTGGGGTCAGTCAGACTGTAGAATGATCCGGAACCTAGAGTGGATGTAGACTGTACAGTGTGGGATTGGGGTCAGTCTGCCTGTAGAATGATCTGGAACCTAGAGTGGATGTAGACTGTACAGTGTGGGATTGGGGTCAGTCTGCCTGTAGAATGATCTGGAACCTAGAGTGGATGTAGACTGTACAGTGTGGGATTGGGGTCAGTCAGACTGTAGAATGATCCGGAACCTAGAGTGGATGTAGACTGTACAGTGTGGGATTGGGGTCAGTCTGCCTGTAGAATGATCCGGAACCTAGAGTGGATGTAGACTGTACAGTGTGGGATTGGGGTCAGTCAGACTGTAGAATGATCCGGAACCTAGAGTGGATGTAGACTGTACAGTGTGGGATTGGGGTCAGTCTGCCTGTAGAATGATCTGGAACCTAGAGTGGATGTAGACTGTACAGTGTGGGATTGGGGTCAGTCAGACTGTAGAATGATCTGGAACCTAGAGTGGATGTAGACTGTACAGTGTGGGATTGGGGTCAGTCAGACTGTAGAATGATCCGGAACCTAGAGTGGATGTAGACTGTACAGTGTGGGATTGGGGTCAGTCAGACTGTAGAATGATCCGGAACCTAGAGTGGATGTAGACTGTACAGTGTGGGATTGGGGTCAGTCAGACTGTAGAATGATCCGGAACCTAGAGTGGATGTAGACTGTACAGTGTGGGATTGGGGTCAGTCAGACTGTAGAATGATCCGGAACCTAGAGTGGATGTAGACTGTACAGTGTGGGATTGGGGTCAGTCTGCCTGTAGAATGATCTGGAACCTAGAGTGGATGTAGACTGTACAGTGTGGGATTGGGGTCAGTCTGCCTGTAGAATGATCTGGAACCTAGAGTGGATGTAGACTGTACAGTGTGGGATTGGGGTCAGTCAGACTGTAGAATGATCCGGAACCTAGAGTGGATGTAGACTGTACAGTGTGGGATTGGGGTCAGTCTGCCTGTAGAATGATCCGGAACCTAGAGTGGATGTAGACTGTACAGTGTGGGATTGGGGTCAGTCAGACTGTAGAATGATCCGGAACCTAGAGTGGATGTAGACTGTACAGTGTGGGATTGGGGTCAGTCAGACTGTAGAATGATCCGGAACCTAGAGTGGATGTAGACTGTACAGTGTGGGATTGGGGTCAGTCAGACTGTAGAATGATCCGGAACCTAGAGTGGATGTAGACTGTACAGTGTGGGATTGGGGTCAGTCTGCCTGTAGAATGATCCGGAACCTAGAGTGGATGTAGACTGTACAGTGTGGGATTGGGGTCAGTCTGCCTGTAGAATGATCTGGAACCTAGAGTGGATGTAGACTGTACAGTGTGGGATTGGGGTAGTCAGACTGTAGAATGATCCGGAACCGAGAGTGGATGAAGACTGTACAGTGTGGGATTGGGGTCAGTCAGACTGTAGAATGATCCGGAACCTAGAGTGGATGTAGACTGTACAGTGTGGGATTGGGGTCAGTCTGCCTGTAGAATGATCCGGAACCTAGAGTGGATGTAGACTGTACAGTGTGGGATTGGGGTCAGTCTGCCTGTAGAATGATCCGGAACCTAGAGTGGATGTAGACTGTACAGTGTGGGATTGGGGTCAGTCAGACTGTAGAATGATCCGGAACCTAGAGTGGATGTAGACTGTACAGTGTGGGATTGGGGTCAGTCTGCCTGTAGAATGATCCGGAACCTAGAGTGGATGTAGACTGTACAGTGTGGGATTGGGGTCAGTCAGACTGTAGAATGATCCGGAACCTAGAGTGGATGTAGACTGTACAGTGTGGGATTGGGGTCAGTCAGACTGTAGAATGATCCGGAACCTAGAGTGGATGTAGACTGTACAGTGTGGGATTGGGGTCAGTCTGCCTGTAGAATGATCCGGAACCTAGAGTGGATGTAGACTGTACAGTGTGGGATTGGGGTCAGTCTGCCTGTAGAATGATCCGGAACCTAGAGTGGATGTAGACTGTACAGTGTGGGATTGGGGTCAGTCTGCCTGTAGAATGATCCGGAACCTAGAGTGGATGTAGACTGTACAGTGTGGGATTGGGGTCAGTCTGCCTGTAGAATGATCCGGAACCTAGAGTGGATGTAGACTGTACAGTGTGGGATTGGGGTCAGTCTGCCTGTAGAATGATCCGGAACCTAGAGTGGATGTAGACTGTACAGTGTGGGATTGGGGTCAGTCTGCCTGTAGAATGATCTGGAACCTAGAGTGGATGTAGACTGTACAGTGTGGGATTGGGGTCAGTCTGCCTGTAGAATGATCCGGAACCTAGAGTGGATGTAGACTGTACAGTGTGGGATTGGGGTCAGTCAGACTGTAGAATGATCCGGAACCTAGAGTGGATGTAGACTGTACAGTGTGGGATTGGGGTCAGTCAGACTGTAGAATGATCCGGAACCTAGAGTGGATGTAGACTGTACAGTGTGGGATTGGGGTCAGTCTGCCTGTAGAATGATCCGGAACCTAGAGTGGATGTAGACTGTACAGTGTGGGATTGGGGTCAGTCTGCCTGTAGAATGATCCGGAACCTAGAGTGGATGTAGACTGTACAGTGTGGGATTGGGGTCAGTCTGCCTGTAGAATGATCCGGAACCTAGAGTGGATGTAGACTGTACAGTGTGGGATTGGGGTCAGTCTGCCTGTAGAATGATCCGGAACCTAGAGTGGATGTAGACTGTACAGTGTGGGATTGGGGTCAGTCAGACTGTAGAATGATCCGGAACCTAGAGTGGATGTAGACTGTACAGTGTGGGATTGGGGTCAGTCTGCCTGTAGAATGATCCGGAACCTAGAGTGGATGTAGACTGTACAGTGTGGGATTGGGGTCAGTCTGCCTGTAGAATGATCCGGAACCTAGAGTGGATGTAGACTGTACAGTGTGGGATTGGGGTCAGTCTGACTGTAGAATGATCTGGAACCTAGAGTGGATGTAGACTGTACAGTGTGGGATTGGGGTCAGTCTGCCTGTAGAATGATCCGGAACCTAGAGTGGATGTAGACTGTACAGTGTGGGATTGGGGTCAGTCTGCCTGTAGAATGATCCGGAACCTAGAGTGGATGTAGACTGTACAGTGTGGGATTGGGGTCAGTCTGCCTGTAGAATGATCCGGAACCTAGAGTGGATGTAGACTGTACAGTGTGGGATTGGGGTCAGTCTGCCTGTAGAATGATCCGGAACCTAGAGTGGATGTAGACTGTACAGTGTGGGATTGGGGTCAGTCTGCCTGTAGAATGATCCGGAACCTAGAGTGGATGTAGACTGTACAGTGTGGGATTGGGGTCAGTCAGACTGTAGAATGATCCGGAACCTAGAGTGGATGTAGACTGTACAGTGTGGGATTGGGGTCAGTCTGACTGTAGAATGATCTGGAACCTAGAGTGGATGTAGACTGTACAGTGTGGGATTGGGGTCAGTCTGACTGTAGAATGATCCGGAACCTAGAGTGGATGTAGACTGTACAGTGTGGGATTGGGGTCAGTCAGACTGTAGAATGATCTGGAACCTAGAGTGGATGTAGACTGTACAGTGTGGGATTGGGGTCAGTCAGACTGTAGAATGATCTGGAACCTAGAGTGGATGTAGACTGTACAGTGTGGGATTGGGGTCAGTCAGACTGTAGAATGATCTGGAACCTAGAGTGGATGTAGACTGTACAGTGTGGGATTGGGGTCAGTCAGACTGTAGAATGATCTGGAACCTGGAGTGGATGTAGACTGTACAGTGTGGGATTGGGGTCAGTCTGCCTGTAGAATGATCCGGAACCTAGAGTGGATGTAGACTGTACAGTGTGGGATTGGGGTCAGTCAGACTGTAGAATGATCCGGAACCTGGAGTGGATGTAGACTGTACAGTGTGGGATTGGGGTCAGTCTGCCTGTAGAATGATCTGGAACCTAGAGTGGATGTAGACTGTACAGTGTGGGATTGGGGTCAGTCTGCCTGTAGAATGATCTGGAACCTAGAGTGGATGTAGACTGTACAGTGTGGGATTGGGGTCAGTCAGACTGTAGAATGATCTGGAACCTAGAGGGGATGTAGACTGTACAGTGTGGGATTGGGGTCAGTCTGCCTGTAGAATGATCCGGAACCTAGGGTGGATGTAGACTGTACAGTGTGGGATTGGGGTCAGTCAGACTGTAGAATGATCTGGAACCTGGAGTGGATGTAGACTGTACAGTGTGGGATTGGGGTCAGTCAGACTGTAGAATGATCCGGAACCTAGAGTGGATGTAGACTGTACAGTGTGGGATTGGATCATGATTGATAGGACTTCACACCATCCAGACCACAGATTCATTATTCATCCAGATAACAGCAATCTATTATATCCCCTGTCGTCCTTCATAACCTCTCTTCCTCCTCTCATCGCCCCTCCTCATCTACTCTTCTCTACTACCCCCTCCTCTCCCTCCTCTCCTCTCCTCTCATCTCCCCTCCTCTACTCTTCTCCACTACCTCCTCCTCTCCTCTCATCGCCCCTCCTCATCTACTGTACAGTCTTCTCTACTACCCCCTCCTCTCCCTCCTCTCCCTCTCCTCTCATCTCCCCTCCTCTACTGTTCTCTACCTCCTCCTCTCTCTCTCTACATCGCCCTCCTCATCTACTCTTCTACTACCCCCTCCTCTCCCTCCTCTCCTCTCCTCTGGGATTGCCCCTCCTCATCTATCTTCTCTACTACCTCCTCCTCTCCTCTCATCTCCTCTCCCCCTCCTCCTCTCCCTCCTCTCCTCTCCTCTCATCTCCTCTCCCCCTCCTCCTCTCCCTCCTCTCCTCTCCTCTCATCTCCCCTCCTCCTCTGGATGTAGACTGTACCCCTACTCTCCCCTTTCTCCTCTTCCTCCCCTT
The DNA here is from genome assembly GCF_023373465.1 of Oncorhynchus keta. Taxonomy (NCBI): domain Eukaryota; kingdom Metazoa; phylum Chordata; class Actinopteri; order Salmoniformes; family Salmonidae; genus Oncorhynchus; species Oncorhynchus keta. The sequence continues at coordinate 45,558 of NW_026279250.1, read as the reverse complement.
CCTCTCCCTCCCTCCTCTCTGGGATTCCTCCCCTCCCCCTCTTCCCCCTCTTCTTTATCTCCTCCTCCTCTCTCCATTCACACCCCTCCTTTCTCTCTCTTCTCCTTCTCTCTTCCCCTCCTCTTCTCTCCCATCATCTCCCCTCCTCCTCTACTCTTCTCTACTCCCCCCTCCCCTCTCATCTTTTCCTCCCCTCTCCTCTCCTTCTCTCTTCCCCTCCTCTTCTCTCCAACAGGATGTGACAGGGTGGACTTCACTTCCCTCCACTGCTCCTTCTGACATCATTTAACAAGGAAAAACAAGGATGATCCAATCTGTCCCAAACAAACCAGGATTAACACTGTGATGCTAACAGGATAGATGAACAAACCAGGATTAACACTGTGATGCTAACAGGATAGATGAACAAACCAGGATTAACACTGTGATGCTAACTGTGATGCTAACAGGATAGATGAACACACCAGGATTAACACTGTGATGCTAACTGGATAGATGAACAAACCAGGATTAACACTGTGATGCTAACAGGATAGATGAACAAACCAGGATTAACAC
>NW_026279250.1:30000-37500 GCF_023373465.1 Oncorhynchus keta | reverse complement strand
TCCCGGGCCGGTACCTCAGAGAGTTTAGAGATGGTAACATCCAGAGAGAGAGACACACTGTCCCGGGCCGGTACCTCAGAGAGTTTAGAGATGGTAACATCCAGAGAGAGGGACACACTGTCCCGGGCCGGTACCTCAGAGAGTTTAGAGATGGTAACATCCAGAGAGAGACACACTGTCCCGGGCCGGTACCTCAGAGAGTTTAGAGATGGTAACATCCAGAGAGAGGACAGTCCCGGGCCGGTACCTCAGAGAGTTTAGAGATGGTAACATCAGAGAGAGAGACACACTGTCCCGGGCCGGTACCTCAGAGAGTTTAGAGATGGTAACATCCAGAGAGACACACTGTCCCGGGCCGGTAACATCCAGAGAGAGACACACTGTCCCGGGCCGGTACCTCAGAGTTTAGAGATGGTAACTCAGAGAGTTTAGAGATGGTAACATCCAGAGAGAGGACACACTGTCCCGGGCCGGTACCTCAGAGAGTTTAGAGATGGTAACATCAGAGAGTTTACCTCAGAGAGTTTAGAGATGGTAACAACATCCAGAGAGAGGATGGTAACACACTGTCCCGGGCCGGTACCTCAGAGAGTTTAGAGATGGTAACATCCAGAGAGAGGGACATACTGTCCCGGGCCGGTACCTCAGAGAGTTTAGAGATGGTAACATCCAGAGAGAGGGACACACTGTCCCGGGCCGGTACCTCAGAGAGTTTAGAGATGGTAACATCCAGAGAGACACACTGTCCCGGGCCGGTACCTCAGAGAGTTTAGAGATGGTAACATCCAGAGAGAGGGACACACTGTCCCGGGCCGGTACCTCAGAGAGTTTAGAGATGGTAACATCCAGAGGGACACACTGTCCCGGGCCGGTACCTCAGAGAGTTTAGAGATGGTAACATCCAGAGAGAGGGACATACTGTCCCGGGCCGGTACCTCAGAGAGTTTAGAGATGGTAACATCCAGAGAGAGGGACACACTGTCCCGGGCCGGTACCTCAGAGAGTTTAGAGATGGTAACATCCAGAGAGAGGACACACTGTCCCGGGCCGGTACCTCAGAGAGTTTAGAGATGGTAACATCCAGAGAGAGGGACACACTGTCCCGGGCCGGTACCTCAGAGAGTTTAGAGATGGTAACATCCAGAGAGAGAGACACACTGTCCCGGGCCGGTACCTCAGAGAGTTTAGAGATGGTAACATCCAGAGAGAGGGACACACTGTCCCGGGCCGGTACCTCAGAGAGTTTAGAGATGGTAACATCCAGAGAGAGAGACACACTGTCCCGGGCCGGTACCTCAGAGAGTTTAGAGATGGTAACATCCAGAGAGAGGGACACACTGTCCCGGGCCGGTACCTCAGAGAGTTTAGAGATGGTAACATCCAGAGAGAGGGACACACTGTCCCGGGCCGGTACCTCAGAGAGTTTAGAGATGGTAACATCCAGAGAGAGGGACACACTGTCCCGGGCCGGTACCTCAGAGAGTTTAGAGATGGTAATAGAATATTTCTAAAGAGTCCTGGAAAATCTGGTTCCTCAGAGAGTTCTGGTCCTGCAGCAGTGTGTGTGTGTGTGTGTGTGTGTGTGTGTGTGTGTGTGTGTGTGTGTGTGTGTGTGTGTGTGTGTGTGTGTGTGTGTGTGTGTGTGTGTGTGTGTGTGTGTTTCCTACATTATCAAGACCCCAAAGTCCTAACACTTCAACTGAATGTCCTGAAAAAGTAGGAAAATAAGTTCATTTATTTTATTTTTAAGTCGGGTCTTATTTTTCAGGTCCTGAATTTGTTCAAATGCTATTTTAAACTTAAAGGTTAAATTTAGGGTTTTGGGGGTTAGGGTTATGGCTGGGGTTAAGGTTACAGTAGGTTAAGGGTTAAATATATATAGGGTTAGGGTTATTATTAGGGTTAGAGTTAGGGGTTCTGGGTTCGGGGAAAATATGATTTTTTTATTGTCAAACTTTATTACACTCCAAAACGTCCTGACATTTCACGAAAACAAAGTGTGTGTGTGTCTGTGTGTGTGTGTGTGTGTGTGTCTGTGTGTGTGTTTGTGTGTGTGTCTGTGTGTGTGTGTGTCTTAGTCATGTGTGAGCCAGCTAGCTGTGTCGGTCGATGACATCTGGTCTGTATTAGAGTCTGTCACGCGGAGGAGCAGTGTCTTTATATCTCAGACCAGTGTAGTACAGCTCACCCCTGTACGGCTGACCCGGGATTTGAACCATGACATCTGGTCTGTATTAGAGTCTGTCACGCGGAGGAGCAGTGTCTTTATATCTCAGACCAGTGTAGTACAGCTCACCCCTGTACGGCTGACCCGGGATTTGAACCATGACATCTGGTCTGTATTAGAGTCTGTCACGCGGAGGAGCAGTGTCTTTATATCTCAGACCAGTGTAGTACAGCTCACCCCTGTACGGCCGACCCGGGATTTGAACCCGCGTCCACAGCAATACGTCTCCTTAATGAAGGTCCTCCTTATCCACCGGAAGGCTGGCCCGTGACAGCAGCACTCAGATGTCCTAGAGGAAGTCACACGGTGCCACAGTGTGGTTGGACTAATCTCAGAAGCCTCAACCAGATCTAGCGACATGATGGCTAGCTAACACAAACAGTTAGCTAGTTAGTTCTACACATATCAGTTACACCCCCATTAGTTCTATACATATACAGTCCACAGGGACAACACCACCCCCACTACTATACAGTCTAAGGGTAATGTAGTGTAGTTGGCCCACAGGGACAGGGACAACACCACCCCCACTACTATACAGTCCAAGGGTAATGTAGTGTAGACTTGGCCCACAGGGACAACACCACCCCCCACTACTATACAGTCTAAGGGTAATGTAGTGTAGACTTGGCCCACAGGGACAGGGACAACACCACCCCCACTACTATACAGTCCAAGGGTAATGTAGTGTAGACTTGGCCCACAGGGACAGGGACAACACCACCCCCTCCACCCCTTTACTAATCTGCATCCCAAATGACACTCTATGTTCTACATCGTGCACTACTTTTGACCAGAGCTGGCACCCTATTCCCTACATAGTGCACTACTTTAGACCAGAGCTGGTACCCTATTCCCTACATAGTGCACTACTTTTGACCAGAGCCTATATATATATACACTGCTCAAAGAAATAAAGGGAACACTTAAACAACACAATGTAACTCCAAGTCAATCACACTTCTGTGAAATCCAACTGTCCACTTAGGAAGCAACACTGATTGACAATAAATTGCACATGCTGTTGTGCAAATGGAATAGACAACAGGTGGAAATTATAGGCAATTAGCAAGACACCCCCAAATAAAGAAGTGGTTCTGCAGGTGGTGACCACAGACCACTTCTCAGTTCCTATGCTTCCTGGCTGATGTTTTGGTCACTTTTGAATGCTGGGGGTGCTTTCACTCTAGTGGTAGCATGAGACGGAGTCTACAACCCACACAAGTGGCTCAGGTAGTGCAGCTCATCCAGGATGGCACATCAATGCGAGCTGTGGCAAGAAGGTTTGCTGTGTCTGTCAGCGTAGTGTCCAGAGCATGGAGGCGCTACCAGGAAACAGGCCAGTACATCAGGAGACGTGGAGGAGGCCGTAGGAGGGCAACAACCCAGCAGCAGGACCGCGACCTCCGCCTTTGTGCAAGGAGGAGCAGGAGGAGCACTGCCAGAGCCCTGCAAAATGACCTACAGCAGGCCACAAATGTGCATGTGTCTGCTCAAACGGTCAGAAACAGACTCCATGAGGGTGGCATGAGGGCCAGACGTCCACAGGTGGGGGTTGTGCTTACAGCCCAACACCGTGCAGGACGTTTGGCATGTGCCAGAGAACACCAAGATTGGCAAATTCGCCACTGGCGCCCTGTGCTCTTCACAGATGAAAGCAGGTTCACACTGAGCACATGTGACAGACGTGACAGAGTCAGGAGACGCTGTGGAGAACGTTCTGCTGCCTGCAACATCCTCCAGCATGACCGGTTTGGCGGTGGGTCAGTCATGGTGTGGGGTGGCATTTCTTTGGGGGGCCGCACAGCCCTCCATGTGCTCGCCAGAGGTAGCCTGACTGCCATTAGGTACCGAGATGAGATCCTCAGACCCCTTGTGAGACCATATGCTGGTGCGGTTGGCCCTGGGTTCCTCCTAATGCAAGACAATGCTAGACCTCATGTGGCTGGAGTGTGTCAGCAGTTCCTACAAGAGGAAGGCATTGATGCTATGGACTGGCCCGCCCGTTCCCCAGACCTGAATCCAATTGAGCACATCTGGGACATCATGTCTCTCTCCATCCACCAACGCCACATTGCACCACAGAGTGTCCAGGAGTTGGCGGATGCTTTAGTCCAGGTCTGGGAGGAGATCCCTCAGGAGACCATCCGCCACCTCATCAGGAGCATGCCCATGCGTTGTAGGGAGGTCATACAGGCACGTGGAGGCCACACACACTACTGAGCCTCATTTTGACTTGTTTTAAGGACATTACATCAAAGTTGGATCAGCCTGTAGTGTGGTTTTCCACTTTAATTTTGAGTGTGACTCTAAATCCAGACCTCCATGGGTTGATACATTTGATTTCCATTGATAATTTCTGTGTGATTTTGTTGTCAACACATTCAACTATGTAAAGAAAAAGTATTTAATGAGAATATTTCATTCATTCAGATCTAGGATGTGTTATTTTAGTGTTCTCTTTATTTGATACACTGCCGATTTTGCAGGTTTTCCTACTTACAAAGCATGTAGAGGTCTGTCATTTTTATCATAGGTACACTTCGACTGTGAGAGACGGAATCTAGAAAGTCAAAAATCCAGAAAATCACATTGTATGATTTTTAAGTAATTAATTTGCATTTAATTGCCACCCCTAAAAGCCACTTAACCTCTGATGCCTTTTGACCAATCATCTGATTCAGCTGACTGCCTGGCCTACTGGGGTCTAGCAAGGCCAGGATAACCTAGGATAATTTTAGTAGAGTCTTTATTCTCTCTTATTTAAAGATATCAATATGACCTTTACCTGTATAGTGAGTAAACTGTAGAGGTCACCTTTACCTATATAGTGAGTAAACTGTAGAGGTCACCTTTACCTATATAGTGAGTAAACTGTAGAGGTCACCTTTACCTATATAGTGAGTAAACTGTAGAGGTCACCTTTACCTGTATAGTGAGTAAACTGTAGAGGTCACCTTTACCTATATAGTGAGTAAACTATAGAGGTCACCTTTACCTATATAGTGAGTAAACTGTAGAGGTCACCTTTACCTATATAGTGAGTAAACTGTAGAGGTCACCTTTACCTGTATAGTGAGTAAACTGTAGAGGTCACCTTTACCTATATAGTGAGTAAACTGTAGAGGTCACCTTTACCTATATAGTGAGTAAACTGTAGAGGTCACCTTTACCTGTATAGTGAGTAAACTGTAGAGGTCACCTTTACCTATATAGTGAGTAAACTGTAGAGGTCACCTTTACCTGTATAGTGAGTAAACTGTAGAGGTCACCTTTACCTGTATAGTGAGTAAACTGTAGAGGTCACCTTTACCTATATAGTGAGTAAACTGTAGAGGTCACCTTTACCTGTATAGTGAGTAAACTGTAGAGGTCACCTTTACCTATATAGTGAGTAAACTGTAGAGGTCACCTTTACCTGTATAGTGAGTAAACTGTAGAGGTCACCTTTACCTATATAGTGAGTAAACTGTAGAGGTCACCTTTACCTATATAGTGAGTAAACTGTAGAGGTCACCTTTACCTGTATAGTGAGTAAACTGTAGAGGTCACCTTTACCTATATAGTGAGTAAACTGTAGAGGTCACCTTTACCTATATAGTGAGTAAACTGTAGAGGTCACCTTTACCTGTATAGTGAGTAAACTGTAGAGGTCACCTTTACCTGTATAGTGAGTAAACTGTAGAGGTCACCTTTACCTATATAGTGAGTAAACTGTAGAGGTCACCTTTACCTGTATAGTGAGTAAACTGTAGAGGTCACCTTTACCTGTATAGTGAGTAAACTGTAGAGGTCACCTTTACCTATATAGTGAGTAAACTGTAGAGGTCACCTTTACCTGTATAGTGAGTAAACTGTAGAGGTCACCTTTACCTATATAGTGAGTAAACTGTAGAGGTCACCTTTACCTGTATAGTGAGTAAACTGTAGAGGTCACCTTTACCTGTATAGTGAGTAAACTGTAGAGGTCACCTTTACCTGTATAGTGAGTAAACTGTAGAGGTCACCTTTACCTGTATAGTGAGTAAACTGTAGAGGTCACCTTTACCTATATAGTGAGTAAACTGTAGAGGTCACCTTTACCTATATAGTGAGTAAACTGTAGAGGTCACCTTTACCTGTATAGTGAGTAAACTGTAGAGGTCACCTTTACCTGTATAGTGAGTAAACTGTAGAGGTCACCTTTACCTGTATAGTGAGTAAACTGTAGAGGTCACCTTTACCTGTATAGTGAGTAAACTGTAGAGGTCACCTTTACCTATATAGTGAGTAAACTGTAGAGGTCACCTTTACCTGTATAGTGAGTAAACTGTAGAGGTCACCTTTACCTGTATAGTGAGTAAACTGTAGAGGTCACCTTTACCTATATAGTGAGTAAACTGTAGAGGTCACCTTTACCTATATAGTGAGTAAACTGTAGAGGTCACCTTTACCTATATAGTGAGTAAACTGTAGAGGTCACCTTTACCTATATAGTGAGTAAACTGTAGAGGTCACCTTTACCTGTATAGTGAGTAAACTGTAGAGGTCACCTTTACCTATATAGTGAGTAAACTGTAGAGGTCACCTTTACCTATATAGTGAGTAAACTGTAGAGGTCACCTTTACCTGTATAGTGAGTAAACTGTAGAGGTCACCTTTACCTGTATAGTGAGTAAACTGTAGAGGTCACCTTTACCTATATAGTGAGTAAACTGTAGAGGTCACCTTTACCTGTATAGTGAGTAAACTGTAGAGGTCACCTTTACCTGTATAGTGAGTAAACTGTAGAGGTCACCTTTACCTGTATAGTGAGTAAACTGTAGAGGTCACCTTTACCTGTATAGTGAGTAAACTGTAGAGGTCACCTTTACCTATATAGTGAGTAAACTGTAGAGGTCACCTTTACCTGTATAGTGAGTAAACTGTAGAGGTCACCTTTACCTATATAGTGATTAAACTGTAGAGGTCACCTTTACCTATATAGTGAGTAAACTGTAGAGGTCACCTTTACCTGTATAGTGAGTAAACTGTAGAGGTCATCTTTACCTATATAGTGAGTAAACTGTAGAGTCACCTTTACCTGTATAGTGAGTAAACTGTAGAGGTCACCTTTACCTGTATAGTGAGTAAACTGTAGAGGTCACCTTTACCTATATAGTGAGTAAACTGTAGAGGTCACCTTTACCTGTATAGTGAGTAAACTGTAGAGGTCACCTTTACCTGTATAGTGAGTAAACTGTAGAGGTCACCTTTACCTATATAGTGAGTAAACTGTAGAGGTCACCTTTACC
>NW_026279250.1:15000-25000 GCF_023373465.1 Oncorhynchus keta | reverse complement strand
CTCTGGCTGGCTCTACCTCCAACTCTCTCTCTCTCTCTCTGTTTCCCTCTGGCAGGCTCTACCTCCAACTCTCTCTCTCTCTGTTTCCCTCTGGCTGGCTCTACCTCCAACTCTCTCTCTCTCTGTTATCCTCTCTGGCTCTACCTCCATCTCTTCCTCTCCCTCTCTCTCTCTCTTCACTGCCTCCCTCTCTAACACTACCTCTCTCTAACACTACCTCTCGCTAACACTCCCTCTATCTCTCTTCCTCTCCCTCTCTCTCTCTTCCTCTATCTCTCTTCCTCTCCCTCTCTCTAACACTCCCTCTCGCTATAGCCAGAAACAGAGTATATGAGCAGATGTTTTTCCCTGTGTGTTTGATGGTTTCCCCAGCTGAGAGTAGAGGTGCTGCCAGGTGGAGAGGAAGTGTAACATTTGCGTCCGCCAGTTCATTTCCTTTACCTGATCCATAGCCATGTCTTTGTTCCTGCTCCAGACTCTGTTCCAGTTCATTTCCTTTACCTGATCCATAGCCATGTCTTTGTTCCTGCTCCAGTCTCTGTTCCAGTTCATTTCCTTTACCTGATCCATAGCCATGTCTTTGTTCCTGCTCCAGACTCTGTTCCAGTTCATTTCCTTTACCTGATCCATAGCCATGTCTTTGTTCCTGCTCCAGACTCTGTTCCAGTTCATTTCCTTTACCTGATCCATAGCCATGTCTTTGTTCCTGCTCCAGACTCTGTTCCAGTTCATTTCCTTTACCTGATCCATAGCCATGTCTTTGTTCCTGCTCCAGACTCTGTTCCAGGTCATTTCCTTTACCTGATCCATAGCCATGTCTTTGTTCCTGCTCCAGACTCTGTTCCAGGTTCATTTCCTTTACCTGATCCATAGCCATGTCTTTGTTCCTGCTCCAGACTCTGTTCCAGTTCATTTCCTTTACCTGATCCATAGCCATGTCTTTGTTCCTGCTCCAGACTCTGTTCCAGTTCATTTCCTTTACCTGATCCATAGCCATGTCTTTGTTCCTGCTCCAGACTCTGTTCCAGTTCATTTCCTTTACCTGATCCATAGCCATGTCTTTGTTCCTGCTCCAGTCTCTGTTCCAGTTCATTTCCTTTACCTGATCCATAGCCATGTCTTTGTTCCTGCTCCAGACTCTGTTCCAGGTCATTTCCTTTACCTGATCCATAGCCATGTCTTTGTTCCTGCTCCAGACTCTGTTCCAGTTCATTTCCTTTACCTGATCCATAGCCATGTCTTTGTTCCTGCTCCAGACTCTGTTCCAGTTCATTTCCTTTACCTGATCCATAGCCATGTCTTTGTTCCTGCTCCAGACTCTGTTCCAGTTCATTTCCTTTACCTGATCCATAGCCATGTCTTTGTTCCTGCTCCAGACTCTGTTCCAGTTCATTTCCTTTACCTGATCCATAGCCATGTCTTTGTTCCTGCTCCAGACTCTGTTCCAGTTCATTTCCTTTACCTGATCCATAGCCATGTCTTTGTTCCTGCTCCAGACTCTGTTCCAGGTCATTTCCTTTACCTGATCCATAGCCATGTCTTTGTTCCTGCTCCAGACTCTGTTCCAGTTCATTTCCTTTACCTGATCCATAGCCATGTCTTTGTTCCTGCTCCAGACTCTGTTCCAGTTCATTTCCTTTACCTGATCCATAGCCATGTCTTTGTTCCTGCTCCAGACTCTGTTCCAGTTCATTTCCTTTACCTGATCCATAGCCATGTCTTTGTTCCTGCTCCAGTCTCTGTTCCAGTTCATTTCCTTTACCTGATCCATAGCCATGTCTTTGTTCCTGCTCCAGACTCTGTTCCAGGTCATTTCCTTTACCTGATCCATAGCCATGTCTTTGTTCCTGCTCCAGACTCTGTTCCAGTTCATTTCCTTTACCTGATCCATAGCCATGTCTTTGTTCCTGCTCCAGACTCTGTTCCAGGTCATTTCCTTTACCTGATCCATAGCCATGTCTTTGTTCCTGCTCCAGACTCTGTTCCAGGTCATTTCCTTTACCTGATCCATAGCCATGTCTTTGTTCCTGCTCCAGACTCTGTTCCAGGTCATTTCCTTTACCTGATCCATAGCCATGTCTTTGTTCCTGCTCCAGACTCTGTTCCAGTTCATTTCCTTTACCTGATCCATAGCCATGTCTTTGTTCCTGCTCCAGACTCTGTTCCAGTTCATTTCCTTTACCTGATCCATAGCCATGTCTTTGTTCCTGCTCCAGACTCTGTTCCAGGTCATTTCCTTTACCTGATCCATAGCCATGTCTTTGTTCCTGCTCCAGACTCTGTTCCAGTTCATTTCCTTTACCTGATCCATAGCCATGTCTTTGTTCCTGCTCCAGACTCTGTTCCAGTTCATTTCCTTTACCTGATCCATAGCCATGTCTTTGTTCCTGCTCCAGACTCTGTTCCAGTTCATTTCCTTTACCTGTTCCATGTCTTTGTTCCTGCTCCAGACTTGTTCCAGGTCATTTCCTTTACCTGATCCATAGCCATGTCTTTGTTCCTGCTCCAGACTCTGTTCCAGGTCATTTCCTTTACCTGATCCATAGCCATGTCTTTGTTCCTGCTCCAGACTCTGTTCCAGTTCATTTCCTTTACCTGATCCATAGCCATGTCTTTGTTCCTGCTCCAGACTCTGTTCCAGTTCATTTCCTTTACCTGATCCATAGCCATGTCTTTGTTCCTGCTCCAGACTCTGTTCCAGTTCATTTCCTTTACCTGATCCATAGCCATGTCTTTGTTCCTGCTCCAGACTCTGTTCCAGGTCATTTCCTTTACCTGATCCATAGCCATGTCTTTGTTCCTGCTCCAGACTCTGTTCCAGGTCATTTCCTTTACCTGATCCATAGCCATGTCTTTGTTCCTGCTCCAGACTCTGTTCCAGGTCATTTCCTTTACCTGATCCATAGCCATGTCTTTGTTCCTGCTCCAGACTCTGTTCCAGGTCATTTCCTTTACCTGATCCATAGCCATGTCTTTGTTCCTGCTCAGACTCTGTTCCAGTTCATTTCCTTTACCTGATCCATAGCCATGTCTTTGTTCCTGCTCCAGACTCTGTTCCAGTTCATTTCCTTTACCTGATCCATAGCCATGTCTTTGTTCCTGCTCAGACTCTGTTCCAGTTCATTTCCTTTACCTGATCCATAGCCATGTCTTTGTTCCTGCTCCAGATCTGTTCCAGTTCATTTCCTTTACCTGATCCATAGCCATGTCTTTGTTCCTGCTCCAGACTCTGTTCCAGGTCATTTCCTTTACCTGATCCATAGCCATGTCTTTGTTCCTGCTCCAGACTCTGTTCCAGTTCATTTCCTTTACCTGATCCATAGCCATGTCTTTGTTCCTGCTCCAGACTCTGTTCCAGTTCATTTCCTTTACCTGATCCATAGCCATGTCTTTGTTCCTGCTCCAGACTCTGTTCCAGTTCATTTCCTTTACCTGATCCATAGCCATGTCTTTGTTCCTGCTCCAGACTCTGTTCCAGTTCATTTCCTTTACCTGATCCATAGCCATGTCTTTGTTCCTGCTCCAGACTCTGTTCCAGGTCATTTCCTTTACCTGATCCATAGCCATGTCTTTGTTCCTGCTCCAGACTCTGTTCCAGTTCATTTCCTTTACCTGATCCATAGCCATGTCTTTGTTCCTGCTCCAGACTCTGTTCCAGGTCATTTCCTTTACCTGATCCATAGCCATGTCTTTGTTCCTGCTCCAGACTCTGTTCCAGTTCATTTCCTTTACCTGATCCATAGCCATGTCTTTGTTCCTGCTCCAGACTCTGTTCCAGGTCATTTCCTTTACCTGATCATAGCCATGTCTTTGTTCCTGCTCCAGACTCTGTTCCAGTTCATTTCCTTTACCTGATCCATAGCCATGTCTTTGTTCCTGCTCCAGACTCTGTTCCAGGTCATTTCCTTTACCTGATCCATAGCCATGTCTTTGTTCCTGCTCCAGACTCTGTTCCAGGTCATTTCCTTTACCTGATCCATAGCCATGTCTTTGTTCCTGCTCAGACTCTGTTCCAGTTCATTTCCTTTACCTGATCCATAGCCATGTCTTTGTTCCTGCTCCAGACTCTGTTCCAGTTCATTTCCTTTACCTGATCCATAGCCATGTCTTTGTTCCTGCTCCAGACTCTGTTCCAGGTCATTTCCTTTACCTGATCCATAGCCATGTCTTTGTTCCTGCTCCAGACTCTGTTCTGTTCATTTCCTTTACCTGATCCATAGTCATGTCTTTGTTCCTGCTCCAGACTCTGTTCCAGTTCATTTCCTTTACCTGATCCATAGCCATGTCTTTGTTCCTGCTCCAGACTCTGTTCCAGGTCATTTCCTTTACCTGATCCATAGCCATGTCTTTGTTCCTGCTCCAGACTCTGTTCCAGGTGTTTCCTTTACCTGATCCATAGCCATGTCTTTGTTCCTGCTCCAGACTCTGTTCCAGTTCATTTCCTTTACCTGATCCATAGCCATGTCTTTGTTCCTGCTCCAGACTCTGTTCCAGGTCATTTCCTTTACCTGATCCATAGCCATGTCTTTGTTCCTGCTCCAGACTCTGTTCCAGGTCATTTCCTTTACCTGATCCATAGCATGTCTTTGTTCCTGCTCCAGTCTCTGTTCCAGGTCATTTCCTTTACCTGATCCATAGCCATGTCTTTGTTCCTGCTCCAGACTCTGTTCCAGGTCATTTCCTTTACCTGATCCATAGCCATGTCTTTGTTCCTGCTCCAGACTCTGTTCCAGGTCATTTCCTTTACCTGATCCATAGCCATGTCTTTGTTCCTGCTCCAGACTCTGTTCCAGTTCATTTCCTTTACCTGATCCATAGCCATGTCTTTGTTCCTGCTCCAGACTCTGTTCCAGGTCTGTTCCTCTGCCTGGTTGGTTCTGGGTTTGTCTTCCTGTTCCAGACTCTGTTCCAGGTCTGTTCCACTGCCTGGTTGGTTCTGGGTTTGTGTTCCTGTTCCAGACTCTGTTCCAGGTCTGTTCTACTGCCTGGTTGGTTCTGGGTTTGTGTTCCTGCTCCAGACTCTAGTCCTCCTAGTCATAGACTGTTCTCTCTGCTATCGCACGACAAACAGTAATGGAGCACCAAGTCTAGGACCAAAAGGCTCCTTAACAGCTTCTATCCCCCCAAGACATAAAACTGCTGAGCAATTAATCAAATGGCCATCCAGACATAGTCATTTTACAAATGACCTCAACTAACCTGTACCCCCGCACATTGACTCTGTACCAGTACCCCCTGTATATAGCCTCCACATTGACTCTGTACCGGTACCTCCTGTATATAGCCTCCACATTGACTCTGTACCGGTACCCCCTGTATATATCCTCCACATTGACTCTGTACCGGTACCCCCTGTATATAGCCTCCACATTGACTCGGTACCAGTACCCCCTGTATATAGCCTCCACATTGACTCTGTACCGGTACCCCCCTGTATATAGTCTCCACATTGAGTCTGTACCTGTACCCCCTGTATATAGCCTCCACATTGACTCTGTACCATCACAACCTGTATATAGCCTCCACATTGACTCTGTACCAATACCCCCTGTATATAGCCTCCACATTGACTCTGTACCAGTGCCCCCTGTATATAGCCTCCACATTGACTCTGTACCAGTGCCCTGTATATAGTCTCCACATTGACTCTGTACCGGTACCCCCTGTATATAGCCTCCACATTGACTCTGTACCGGTACCCCTGTATATAGTCTCCACATTGACTCTGTACCGGTACCCCCTGTATATAGCCTCCACATTGACTCTGTACCGTAACACCCTGTATATAGTCTCCACATTGACTCTGTACCGGTACCCCTGTATATAGCCTCCACATTGACTCTGTACCGTAACACCCTGTATATAGTCTCACATTGACTCTGTACTGGTACCCCCTGTATATAGCCTCCACATTGACTCTGTACCGGTACCCCCTGTATATAGCCTCCACATTGACTCTGTACTGGTACCCCCTGTATATAGCCTCCACATTGACTCTGTACCGTAACACCCTGTATATAGTCTCCACATTGACTCTGTACCGGTACCACCTGTATATAGCCTCCACATTGACTCTGTACCGTAACACCCTGTATATAGTCTCCACATTGACTCTGTACTGGTACCCCCTGTATATAGCCTCCACATTGACTCTCTACCGGTACCCCCTGTATATAGCCTCCACATTGACTCTGTACTGGTACCCCCTGTATATAGCCTCCACATTGACTCTGTACCGGTACCCCCTGTATATAGCCTCCACATTGACTCTGTACTGGTACCCCCTGTATATAGCCTCCACATTGACTCTGTACCGGTACCCCCTGTATATAGCCTCCACATTGACTCTGTACTGGTACCCCCTGTATGTAGCCTCGTTATTGTTACGAACAGTTCCTGTTGATTCAATTTTTTGTTGAGTCTGAGGTATCTGGGAGTTTAGATGGGTTGAGCCTGAGGTATCTGGGAGTTTAGATGGGTTGAGTCTGAGGTATCTGGGAGTTTAGATGGGTTGAGTCTGAGGTATCTGGGAGTTTAGATGGGTTGAGCCTGAGGTATCTGGGAGTTTAGATGGGTTGAGCCTGAGGTATCTGGGAGTTTAGATGGGTTGAGCCTGAGGTATCTGGGAGTTTAGATGTGTTGAGCCTGAGGTATCTGGGAGTTTAGATGAGCCTGAGGTATCTGGGAGTTTAGATGTTGAGCCTGAGGTATCTGGGAGTTTAGATGGGTTGAGCCTGAGGTATCTGGGAGTTTAGATGGGTTGAGCCTGAGGTATCTGGGAGTTTAGATGGGTTGAGCCTGAGGTATCTGGGAGTTTAGATGTGTTGAGCCTGAGGTATCTGGGAGTTTAGATGTGTTGAGCCTGAGGTATCTGGGAGTTTAGATGGGTTGAGCCTGAGGTATCTGGGAGTTTAGATGGGTTGAGCCTGAGGTATCTGGGAGTTTAGATGGGTTGAGCCTGAGGTATCTGGGAGTTTAGATGGGTTGTTTGTTGAGCTGGAGTTATCTGGGAGCCATAAGATCATTTTATCCAGAAAGCTTCCTCCCTCTCTCTCTCTCTCTTGGCCAACAGTGCATGCTGTTTGGCTGCATGTCTCTCTCATCATTTAGCCAACACCCCATCAAATGGTTATGTGGTGAACCTCAGATCTCATGGTTGACTAATTACAGATGAGGGCTCGGTATTTAGTGGATTGACCTCTGACCACTCCGCTTAGGGTCCCATGTGACTGACGGAACCTCATCATGCTCGTTGGGTGTGGGGTTATTGGGCTGTGGCAGGACATAAACACAACTGGGGAAGAGCTTCTGGCCTGCCAGGAGGAGGATGTACGCCTGCTATTACACACTGAAGTTGATGTTCTCTATTTGTTTAAACAGAGTACAGGATCTCAGAGATATTCACTGAAGAGGAGATAGTTCATCTGAAAGCAAACTGGCCTGAGAAAAGGAACCGTTCGTAGACAGAACATCCCATGCTGCACTGGTTACATACAGGAAGTTATCTTTCTGAGTCCTGGTTACATACAGGAAGTTATCTTTCTGAGTACTGGTTACATACAGGAAGTTATCTTTCTGTGTACTGGTTACATACAGGAAGTTATCTTTCTGAGTACTGGTTACATACAGGAAGTTATCTTTCTGAGTACTGGTTACATACAGGAAGTTATCTTTCTGAGTACTGGTTACATACAGGAAGTTATCTTTCTGAGTACTGGTTACATACAGGAAGTTATCTTTCTGAGTAGGTTACATACAGGAAGTTATCTTTCTGAGTCCTGGTTACATACAGGAAGTTATCTTTCTGAGTACTGGTTACATACAGGAAGTTATCTTTCTCCCCAGTGGTCTGAGTACTGGTTACATACAGGAAGTTATCTTTCTGAGTCTGTTACATACAGGAAGTTATCTTTCTGAGTACTGGTTACATACAGGAAGTATCTTTCTGAGGGTTTCATACAGGAAGTTATCTTTCTGAGTCCTGGTTACATACAGGAAGTTCTGAGTACTGTACTGGTTACATACAGGAAGTTATCTTTCTGAGTACTGGTTACATACAGGAAGTTATCTTTCTGAGTACTGGTTACATACAGGAAGTTATCTTTCTGAGTCCATACAGGAAGTTATCTTTCTGAGTACTGGTTACATACAGGAAGTTATCTTTCTGAGTACTGGTTACATACAGGAAGTTATCTTTCTGAGTACTGGTTACATACAGGAAGTTATCTTTCTGATCTTTACAGGAAGTTATCTTTCTGAGTACTGGTTACATACAGGAAGTTATCTTTCTGAGTACTGGTTACATACAGGAAGTTATCTTTCTGAGTCCTGTTACATACAGGAAGTTATCTTTCTGAGTACTGGTTACATACAGGAAGTTATCTTTCTGAGTACTGGTTACATACAGGAAGTTATCTTTCTGAGTACTGGTTACATACAGGAAGTTATCTTTCTCCCCAGTGGTCTTTCTGAGTACTGGTTACATACAGGAAGTTATCTTTCTTGGTTACTACAGGAAGTTATCTTTCTGAGTGGTCTGGTTACATACAGGAAGTTATCTTTCTGAGTACTGGTTACATACAGGAAGTTATCTTTCTGAGTACTGGTTACATACAGGAAGTTATCTTTCTCCCCATACAGGAAGTGGTACTGGTTACATACAGGAAGTTATCTTTCTGAGTACTGGTTACATACAGGAAGTTATCTTTCTGAGTCCTGGTTACATACAGGAAGTTATCTTTCTGAGTACTGGTTACATACAGGAAGTTATCTTTCTGAGTACTGGTTACATACAGGAAGTTATCTTTCTGAGTACTGGTTTCATACAGGAAGTTATCTTTCTGAGTCCTGGTTACATACAGGAAGTTATCTTTCTGAGTACTGGTTACATACAGGAAGTTATCTTTCTGAGTACTGGTTACATACAGGAAGTTATCTTTCTGAGTACTGGTTACATACAGGAAGTTATCTTTCTGAGTACTGGTTACATACAGGAAGTATCTTTCTGAGTACTGGTTACATACAGGAAGTTATCTTTCTGAGTCTGGTTACATACAGGAAGTTATCTTTCTGAGTACTGGTTACATACAGGAAGTTATCTTTCTGAGTCCTGGTTACATACAGGAAGTTATCTTTCTGAGTACTGGTTACATACAGGAAGTTATCTTTCTGAGTACTGGTTACATACAGGAAGTTATCTTTCTGAGTCCTGGTTACATACAGGAAGTTATCTTTCTGAGTACTGGTTACATACAGTTATCTTTCTGAGTACTGGTTACATACAGGAAGTTATCTTTCTGAGTTTAGTTACATACAGGAAGTTATCTTTCTGAGTACTGGTTACATACAGGAAGTTATCTTTCTGAGTCTGGTTACATACAGGAAGTTATCTTTCTCAGTACTGGTTACATACAGGAAGTTATCTTTCTCCCCAGTGTTTACTGGTTACATACAGGAAGTTATCTTTCTGAGTACTGGTTACATACAGGAAGTTATCTTTCTGAGTACTGGTTACATACAGGAAGTTATCTTTCTGAGTTGGTTACATGGAAGTTATCTTTCTGAGTACTGGTTACATACAGGAAGTTATCTTTCTGAGTACTGGTTACATACAGGAAGTTATCTTTCTGAGTCCTAGTTACATACAGGAAGTTATCTTTCTGAGTACTGGTTACATACAGGAAGTTATCTTTCTGAGTACTGGTTACATACAGGAAGTTATCTTTCTGAGTCCTAGTTACATACAGGAAGTTATCTTTCTGAGTACTGTTACATACAGGAAGTTATCTTTCTGAGTCCTGACATACAGGAAGTTATCTTTCTGAGTACTGGTTACATACAGGAAGTTATCTTTCTCCCCAGTGGTCTGAGTACTGGTTACATACAGGAAGTTATCTTTCTGAGTACTGGTTACATACAGGAAGTTATCTTTCTGAGTACTGGTTACATACAGGAAGTTATCTTTCTGAGTTAGTTACATACAGGAAGTTATCTTTCTGAT
>NW_026279250.1:0-2500 GCF_023373465.1 Oncorhynchus keta | reverse complement strand
TACCATCTATCTACTATCTCCTCCCATCTCCCTACTATCTCCCTCCCATCTCCCTATCTCCCTATCTCCCTACTATCTCTCTACCATCTATCTACTATCTCCCTCCCATCTCTCTCCTCCATCTCCCTCCCATCTCCCTACCATCTCCCTACTATTTCTCTACCATCTCCCCTTCCATCTCCCTACCATCTCCTCCCATCTCCCTACTATCTTCCTACTATCTCCCTCCCATCTCCCTCCCATCTCCCTCCCATCTATCTCCCTACCATCTCCCTACAATCTCTCTACCATCTCCTACCATCTATCTACTCCTATCTCCTATCCACCATCTCCCTACTATCTCTCTACCATCTCCTAGTTTATCTACCATCTCCCTACTACCATCTCCCTACTATCTCCTATCTCCTACCATCTCCCTACCATCTCCTACTATCTCCTCTACATACCTCTCATCTCCCTACTATCTCTCTACCATCTCCCTACTACTATCTCTCTACCATCTCCCTACCATCTCCCTACCATCTCCCTACTATCTATCTCCCTACCATCTCCCCATCTCTCTACCATCTATCTACTATCTCCCTACTATCTCTCTACCATCTCTCTACTATCTCTCCACCATTTCTCTACCATCTATCTACTATCTCCCTACCATCTCTCTACAATATCCCTACTATCTCTCTACCATCTCTCTACCATTTCCCTACTATCTCCCTACCATCTCCCTACTAGCTCTCCACCATTTCTCTACCATCTCTCTACTATCTCCCTACTATCTCTCTACCATCTCTCTACCATCTCCCTACTATCTCCCTACCATCTCCCTACTAGCTCTCTACCATTTCTCTACCATCTCCCTACCATCTCTCTACCATTTCTCTACCATCTCTCTACTATCTCCCTACTATCTCCCTACCATCTCCCTACTATCTCCCTACCATCTCCCTACTAGCTCTCTACCATCTCTCTACCATCTATCTACTATCTCCCTACCATCTCCCTATCATCTCTTTACAATATCCCTACTATCTCAGTGTCCTGTCTAAATTCGCAAGTTGTCCCTCATACCATCACGGTCACCTAATCATCCCCAGCTTTACAATTGGCTCATTCATCCCCTCCTCTCCCCTGTAACTATTCCCAGGTCAAATGAGAATCAAACTTTACCTGGTAAAATAATGGCTAAATCAAATTTAAATAAAAACTTTTCCCTACCGTCTCCTTAACCTCTCCCTTCCACAAGCCCTGACAGAGCCTGTAATCCAAGAGATTTGTGTCTTTTAAAGAGGAACCACAGATGCTTTCCCTCTGTCTTCCATCCACTAATGACAGAGGACTAATGAAGGATGTTTAGACGCTGCTCCTCCTGCCAGGGAGCCTGCCCCTCCCATCCCCCTCCCATGCCCCTCCCATCTCCCTCCCATCCCCTCCCATCTCCCTCCCCATCCCCCTCCCCATCCCCTCCCATCCCCTCCCATGCCCCTACCATCCCCCTCCCATGCCCCTCCCACCTCCTCCCATCTCCCTCTCATCCCCTCCCATGCCCCCCTCCCATCCCCCTCCCGTCTCCCTCCCATGCCCCCTCCCTCCCATCTCCCTCCCATGCCCCTCCCATCCCCCTCCCCGTCCCCTCCCATGCCCCTCCCATCCCCCTCCCCATCCCTCCCATGCCCCTCCCGTCTCCCTTCCATCCCCCCTCCCATCTCCCTCCCATGCCCCTCCCATCCATCCCGTCTCCCTCCCATGCCCCTCCCATCTCCCTCCCATGCCCCTCCCATCTCCCTCCCATCCCCCTCCCATCTCCCTCCCATCTCCCTCCCATGGCCCTCCCATCACCCTCCCATCCCCTCCCATCTCCCTCCCATCTCCCTCCCATGCCCCTCCCCATCTCCCTCCCATGCCCTCCCATCCCCCTCCCATCCTCCCTCCCATGCCCCTCCCATCTCCCTCCCATCTCCCTCCCATGCCCCTCCCGTCTCCCTCCCATGCCCCTCCCCCGTCTCCCTCCCATCTCCCTCCCATGCCCATCCCGTCTCCCTCCCATGCCCCTCCCATGCCCCTCCCATCCCCTCCCCTCCCAGGCCCCTCCCGTCTCCCTCCATCTCCTTCCTCCCCTTCTCCCAGGACTCCCATGCCTCCCATCTCCCTCCCATCTCCCTCCGTCGGTCCCTGCAGCCCCTCAGACCACCCCATCTGATCACAGTGGATCCTCTGGCTCACAGAGGATCTACTGAAGGGATCTACTGGGGATCTGTTAGGTGAGGATTACTAAATACCAGCCTTCTGATCTGTTAGGTCCCTGTTGTGGATTTGCTAAGGCTTTCTGTCAGCTGCTGTGCATGCAACAACAACTGCTGAAGCAATAACCTTGTGTGTAAGTAATAACCTGCTGTGCATGCTGCTGTCAACCCTCCTCTTCCTGCCTTCCTCCTCTTCCTCAACCCTCCCTCTTCCTGCCCCCTGTCAACCCTCCTCTTCCTGTCAACCATTTACATTTACA
>NW_026279249.1:0-7046 GCF_023373465.1 Oncorhynchus keta | reverse complement strand
ACATTACATACAATCACCAACATTTTTTAAGAATATTGCAATTTCAAGTGTTCTATACCTGGTACAGTGTTGTAACATCTCTCAGCTAGGGTCCGGGTCTCTCTCTCCTGTCCTTTCAGCCAGGGTTCAGCTCTCTCAATTCAATTAAATTCAAGGAGCTTTATTGGCATGGGAAACATATGTTTACATTAACAAAGCAAGGGAGAGATAGAGAGAGAGGGAAGAGTTGAGCACATGAGCTCCCACATTTTTCAGCATGTTTTCACAGAACGATAGATTTCTAGTTAGACAAACTTGGATTTTTCGACAAGGACATATACAAGATATTACCTTCCAAAACAACCTTCACTGCAAATCAAAACTCCACACCTACAACCTGATTCTGGAGAAAAACCTGGAAGGATTCCTAATACCAAAGATTCTTATTTCCAACATATACAGCAAAGGCTCTGGCAGAGAAACAACAGAAACCTGAAAACACCATCCAACCTGGAACTGAGTGAGTCAGGTTTAGTCTGAAGCTACTTTTACAGCCAAGAAGAAAAATATATTACAATTATATATTTTACTTTATAAGTACTGAATGCTAAGTTAAGGCTACCAGAACATATCTGACAGCAACTTCAATTAGCAATCAGGCGTGAAGTGAGAGGTGCCAAGCCCTTGAGCCCAACAACGGCAGGAGAGTTTCACAACCTACCCCACCTCTAATTCAGAGGCCTTTGAAGCCCCTCTTGCAGTTCAAAGGTCATTACAATACAGTACCTTCTGGATGTAAAAAATTATAAGACACAAAAAGAGTACAAAAAGACACTCCTTATGGAAAATCAAGAGAAATATTTTGCTAACTATTATAAAATGGGAACATACGCAACTTCCTCTTCCCCATAGACAATCCCATGGCATGGCACAGTGCTATATTAACATACTACCCCTATTTCAAGGAGGGGGTGTGTTAGCGATGGGTGAGTCAATGTCAAACTGTCTGGAACAGTAATGGTACAGGGCAACCCCAAAACAGTTTCAGCTGGACTTTTACATAAACAAAGAGATACTGTAACTCAGCAGGATAAGCTCTTTTGAGAAAGATACCCCAGCCTGAGCGTCGTCAGACCAGACCTCTTCATTATACAACCCCACAGATGAGCAACGAAAAGGCAGTGCGCTGAAATTCAAAAATATTTTTTAGAAACATGAAACTTTCACACATTAAAAAGTTAAATACAGCAAATGAAAGACAAACATCTTGTTAATCTACCCAACGATTTAAAAAATGCATTACAGTGAAAGCACAACATATGATTATGTTAGATCCCTCCAAGTCGAAAAACACACAGACATTTTTCAAGCCAAAGTGAGGAGTTACAAAAAGCGGAAATATAGATAAAATGAATCCCTAACCTTTGATGATCTTCATCAGATAACACTCATAGGGACAACATGTTACACAGCACATGTATGTTTTGTTCGATAATGTCATATTTATATCCAACAATCTCAGTTTACATTGGCGCCTTATGTGCAGTATTGTTTTGATTCCAAAACATCCGGTGATTTGGCAGAAATACTCATAATAAACATTGATAAAAGATACTAGTGTTATTCACATAATTAAAGATAGACTTCTCCTTAATGCAACCACTGTGTCAGATTTTTTTTTACGTTTACGGAAAAAGCATAATCTGAGAACGGGCGCTCAGAACACCAAAACAGCCAGAGGAATATCCGTCATTTTGGAATCAACAAAGTTAGAAACAACACCATAAATATTCACTTAGCTTTGATGATCTTCATCAGAAGGCACTCCATGAATCCCAGTTCGACAATAAATGACTGATTTGTTCCATAAAGTTCCTTCATTTATGTCCAAAAAGCCACTTGTTGTTAACGTGTTCAGCCCAGTAATCCATCTTCATGAGTCGCAGGCACTTCATCCAGACAAAAACTCGAAAGTTCCGTTACAGTCCTTCAAAAACATGTAAAACGATGTATGGAATCAATCGTTAGGATGTTTTTAACATAAAAAATCAATAATGTTCCTACCGGAGAATTCCTTTGTCTTCAGAAAAAGCACTGGAACAAGAGGTCGGGAGCGCGCGTCATGAGACCAAGGCTCTCTGGCAGACCACTGACTCAAAGAGGTCTCATGAGCCCCTCCTTTATAGTAGAATCCTCAAACCAGTTTCTAAAGACGGTTGACATCTAGTGGAAGCCCTAGGAAGTGCAACCTCATCCATATCTCAATGTGTATTCGGGAGGCCAAGCTTTGAAAAACTACAAACCTCAGATGTCCCACTTCCTGGTTGGATTTTTCTCAGGTTTTCGCCTGCCATATGAGTTCTGTTATACTCACAGACATCGTTCAAACAGTTTTAGAAACTTCAGAGTGTTTTCTATCCAATACTAATAATAATATACATATATATTAGCATCTGGGACAGAGTAGGAGGCAGTTCACTCTGGGCACGCTATTCATCCAAAAGTGAAAATGCTGCCCTCTATCCCAAAAAGGTTGATGGACAATGGTATGATAACGATATATTCTGATATATTCTTGAGTTAATTCTGGAAATGGAACTCATTAACCTCTCTAGGGATGCCTAACGTCCCCACCTGGCCAACATCCAGTGAGATTACAGGGCGCCAAATTCAAATACAGAAATACTCATTACAAAAATTCTGAAAAGTTACAACTATTTTACATAGATTTAAAGATTCACTTCTTGTGAATCCAACCATAGTATCAATTTGAAAAAAATGCTTTATGGCGAAATATACCTTACAATTATTTGAGAACATAGCCCAGCAGACAAATCATTACAAACAGTAACCAGCCAAGTAGAAAAGTCAGAAATAGAGATAAATTAATCACTTACCTTTGATGATCTTCATAGTTTGCACACAGAAGACATTCATTTATTCAATAAATGTTCTTTGTTCGATAAAGTCTCTCTTTATATCGAAAACCTTTTTATTACGCATTTTCTTCAGTAATCTACAGGCTCAAACAGTCACAACAGGCAGACAAAAAAATCTAAATTACATCCGTAAAGTTCATAGAACCGTCAAACGATGTTTATATTCAAACCTCAGGTTGTTTTAGCCTAAATAATCTATAATATTTCAACCGGACAATAACGTCGTCAATATAAATGGTAAAAGAAAGCCACTCTCTCGGTCAGTGCATGAAAAAGCTCTGTGACACGGCAGGGTCTACTCATTCAGACTGCTCTTACTCCTTCATTTTTCAGAATACAAGCCTGAAACAATTTCTAAAGACTGTTGACATCAAGTGGAAGGCATAGGAACTGCAATGTGAGTCCTACGTCAATGGATACTGTAATGGCATTGAATAGAAAACAAAAAATAATCCTACTTCCTGAATGGATTTTTCTCAGGTTTTCACCTGCCAAATCAGTTCTGTTATACTCATATACATTATTTTAACAGTTTTGGAAACTTTAGAGTGTTTTCTATCCAAATCTACCATTATATGCATATCCTATCTTCTGGGCCTTAGTAGAAGGCAGTTTAATTTGGGCACGCTTTTCATCCAAAATTCCAAATGCCCCTACCCTAGAGAAGTTAAACAAACTTCTTCTGTGGTGCCCCAAAATTGCTAATGAGGTAATAGTTACATGATTAATTTAATCATGTAATGATTAAACATAGTAAATTGATTTGATAAGATAACCGTCATCACGACAGTCTCAGTGGTGAGGAAACATCAACAGGAGCAGGAGAACAGAGCACTAGAGGAGAGGATCAGAGCACTGGAGGAGAAGGTGAGAGAAGGTGAGAACGTTGATGTGTGACAGAGAATAACCCATTAGAGATATGGCCACCTCGCAGATAAGCCAGGAGAACAGCCCACCATAGACCATGATCAAAGTCTTGACACCACAGCAGAACAGTCCACCCCAGGCCCTGACCATAGCCTCCACATCATAGCAGAACAGTCCAACTCAGACCCTGACCATAGCCTCAACACCACAGCAGAACAGTCCACTCAGACCCCTGACCATAGCTTCAACACCACAGCAGAACAGTCCACCCCAGGCCCTGAGCAGAGCCTCGACATCACAGCAGAACAGTCCACCCCAGGCCCTGACCATAGCCTCGATATCACAGCAGAACAGTCCACCACAGGCCCCACCCATAGCCGTGATATCACAGCACAACAGTCCACCCCAGGCCCTGACCATAGCCTCGACATCACAGCAGAACAGTCCACCACAGGCCCTGACCATAGCCGTGATATCACAGCAGAACAGTCCACCACAGGCCCTGACCATAGCCGTGATATCACAGCACAACAGTCCACTCACAGGCCCTGACCATAGCCGTGATATCACAGCACAACAGTCCACCCCAGGCCCTGACCATAGCTGTGATATCGCAGAAGGACAGACAAATGAAGAACCCAAGTCCAGGAGTTCCCACACCCTCTGAGCACCCCCCATCAGCCTTCCCTGATAAACCTCCTGACAACCCCTCCACACTCACTGAGGACATATACAAGCCACAGATTGGGCTTCTATTGTACTCAAAGGGTAAATATATAAACGACACACAGTGTCTGAACTCTGGTGTCCAAACACCTGTAGAGGGCCCAACCAGCCCAAACACATCACACAGAAGCAACAGATGAACAAACACCCCTGCCCAGACCAGCGAGACATTCTTCCAGACCCGTGGGACCTCCACCCCGACCTACACATAGAGGACCCCAACCAATCAACTCCTCCCCGTCAACCATGCCCACACCCCATTTAGGCCTCCCACTCAGATCAGACCTCCTTCCCACCCCATGCCTCCCACTCCCGCAAAATGGGCCTCCAACATGAAAAAGTCATACAGACGCCCAGGCCATGAGCAGGCAAACAGGCCAAACCCCACTCTTACACTAGCCAAGCCAATGGCATGTACCATATGCTCAGCAGGCTCTGCTGGTTTACCTTACTGGTCGGAGGCCAAACCACATGACTGACAACATTGGGCACGTTATGGAACACAAAGCCTTCAGTATCTCATCCTGGAATATCCAAGACCTGAGGTCATCTGCCTTTGGCCTTAAGAGCAGGAACCTGGACTTCACCAAAGAAATTGAAATGTATTTATATTTTTTTCACCTTTATTTATTTAATTAATTAATTAGGTTTAACCTGATAGGCTAGTTGAGAACAAGTTCTCATTTGCAACTGCGACCTGGCCAAGATAAAGTGTAGAAATTTCGACACATACAACAACACAGAGTTACACATGGAATAAACAAAACATACAGTCAATAATAAAGTAGAACAAAATAAAACAAAAAGTCTATATACAGTGAATGCAATGAGGTAAGTGAAGCAAATAAATAGGCCATGGTGGCGAAATAATTACAATACAGCAATTAAACACTGGAATGGTAGATCGGCAGAGGATGAATGTGCAGGTAGAGATACTGGGGTGCAAAGGAGCAAAATAAATAAATACCAGTATGGGGATGAGGTAGGTAGATAGATGAGCTGTTTACAGATGGTCTTATGTACAGGTGTAGTGATCTGGAGACTCATCTCCTCACTAGCTTTAAGCACAGCTGGTGGTTAAAGCTAGTGAGGAGATGATGTGAGTCTCCAGCTTCAGAAATTTTAGCAATTCGTTCCAGTCATGGGCAGCAGAGAACTGAAGGAAAGACTGACAAAAGGAGGAATTGGCTTTGGGGTGACCAGTGAGATATAACTCCTGGAGCGCGTGCTACGAGTGGGTGCTGCTATGGTGACCAGCCAGTGATAAGGCGGGGCTTTACCTAGCAGAGACTTGTAGATAACCTGTAGCCAATGGGTTTGGCGATGAATATGAAGCGAGGAAACCAGATTGCATAGTGGAGAAGGTATGGTGGGATTCGAAATGGTCAGTAAAATGTTTGTTAACTTGACTTAGACAGAAAGAACGGGGCTGATCACTACTCTGGACGGCTCTGACTTAGTGATCAATAGGGGTTACAAGAATTTCGCAGATCATTTTAGAAAGAGAGGGTCCAGATTGTCTAGCCCGGCTGATTTGTAGGGGTCCAGATTTTGCAGCTCTTTCAGAACATCAGCTATCTGGCTTTGGGTAAAGGAGAAATGGTGGAGGCTTGGCGGGTTGCTGTGGAGGAGCGGGCAGTTGACCGGGGTAGGGGTAGCCATGTGGAAAGATTTATCGGTGATGACAGTGTTTCTAGCCTCAGAGCAGTGGACAGATGGGAGGAGGTGCTCTTATTCTGCATGGACTTTACAGTGTCCCAGAACTTTTGAGTTAGTACTACAGGATGCAAATTTCTGTTTGAAAAAGCTTGCCTTAGCTTTTCTAACTGCCTGTGTATATTTGTTCCTAACTTCCTGAAGAGTTGCATATCACGGGGGCTATTCCCTGCTAATGCCGAATGCTACAGGATATTTTGTGCTGGTTAAGAGACAGGTCTGGAGTGAACCAAGGACTATATCTTTTCCTAGTTCAATGTTTTTTGAGAGGGGCATGCTTAATTAAGGTATGAGGAAGGCACTTTTAATTTTTTAAATTTTTTAATTTCACTTTATTTAACCAGGTAGGCTAGTTGAGAACAAGTTCTCATTTGCAACTGCGACCTGGCCAAGATAAAGCATAGCAGTGTGAACAGAGTTACACATGGAGTAAACAATTAGCAAGTCAATAACACAGAAAAAATGGGCAGTCTATATACAATGTGTGCAAAAGGCATGAGGAGGTAAGATAATACAATTTTGCAGATTAACACTGGAGTGATAAATGATCAGATGGTCATGTACAGGTAGAGATATTGGTGTGCAAAAGAGCAGGAAAGTAAATAAATAAAAACAGTATAAAACAGTATGGAATGAGGTAGGTGAAAATGGGTGAGCTATTTACCTATAGACTATGTACAGCTGCAGCGATCGGTTAGCTGCTCGGATAGCTGATGTTTGAAGTTGGTGAGGGAGATAAAAGTCTCCAACTTCAGCGATTTTGCAATTCGTTCCAGTCACAGGCAGCAGAGTACTGGAACGAAAGGCGGCCAAATGAGG
>NW_026279248.1:80000-84475 GCF_023373465.1 Oncorhynchus keta | reverse complement strand
CCACTGCACCACCTGAGAGCCCATGTTGTTGGTGTGAGTAATATCTGTCTGTGTCTAATGGTGTGTAATAACGACCAACCAGACGCTGCACATGACACATTTATGAAATTGGTTAATCCCAGTTACTAATAACACCCATTAAGAAAACTGTAAAAACGATTAAATCCCCCGTGGATTGATGAGGAATAAAATAAAATAAATGTTATGATTGAGATGTGGCAAATAACAGGAAAACGTAAAGTTGGTAAGTCATGTGACTAAACTGAATCAAGTCATGTGACTAAACTGAATCAAGTCATGTGACTAAACTGAATCAAGTCATGTGACTAAACTGAATCTGACTAAACTGAATTAAAAAGAAGAAGAAACTACACGATGAAAACAAAGATAAATTATATAAAGACCGATAGTAAAAAAACTTTGCAGCTCCTTCAATGTAATTTTTTGGGGAAAAAAGGCAAACTCAGCTCCGTCATTAATTTAATCAGAAAAGCTCATTCATCACAAAACCCCACTGATATTGACAACTACTTTAATTACTTTTTTTTTCCATTGGCAAGAAAAGCAAACTTAGGGATTGACATGCCAGCAACAAACGCTGACACTACAGATCCAAGTATATCGGATCATATTATGACAGACAAGTGTAGCGATTTGAGTTTTTTGTAAAGTCATTGCGGAAGAGGTTTTAAACAATTATTGTTGTCTATCAACAATGAAAAACCCCCGGGGTCTGACAACCTGGATGGACGATGACTGAGGATAATAGAGGACGATATTACCACTCCTGTTTTCCTTATCTTCAGTCTAAGCCGACTGGAAAGCATGTGCCCTCAGGCCTGAAGACAAGCTGAAGACATTTTTGGATAAAAGCGTCAGCTAAATGGCATATATTATTATTATTATGCTCCCTGAGAATAGTAAAGCTCCTGTTACTGGTCAAATAGCTGACCAATCAGTCTGTTACAAACCCAGAGTAAACTAAAGACATTATGCTCCCTGAGAATAGTAAAGCTCCTGTTACTGGTCAAATAGCTGACCAATCAGTCTGTTACAAACCCAGAGTAAACTAAAGACATTATGCTCCCTGAGAATAGTAAAGCTCCTGTTACTGGTCAAATAGCTGACCAATCAGTCTGTTACAAACCCAGAGTAAACTAAAGACATTATGCTCCCTGAGAATAGTAAAGCTGACCAATCAGTCTGTTACAAACCCAGAGTAAACTAAAGACATTATGCTCCCTGAGAATAGTAAAGCTCCTGTTACTGGTCAAATAGCTGACCAATCAGTCTGTTACAAACCCAGAGTAAACTAAAGACATTATGCTACCTGAGAATAGTAAAGCTGACCAATCAGTCTGTTACAAACCCAGAGTAAACTTCTGGGAAAAAAACAGTGTTTTAACCTGAAACAATGTTATTTTACAGTAAACAAATTGACAACAGACTTTCAGCGAAGGACATTCAACCAGCACAGCACTTTAACACAAATGACTGATGATTGGCTGAGAGAAATGAATTGATGATTGGCTGAGAGAAATGAATTGATGATTGGCTGAGAGAAATGAATTGATGATTGGCTGAGAGAAATGAATTGATGATTGGCTGAGAGAAATAAATTGATGATTGGCTGAGAGAAATGAATTGATGATTGGCTGAGAGAAATGAATTGATGATTGGCTGAGAGAAATGAATTGATGATTGGCTGAGAGAAATGAATTGATGATTGGCTGAGAGAAATGAATTGATGATTGGCTGAGAGAAATGAATTGATGATTGGCTGAGAGAAATGATGATTAAATTATCTGTCTTGTTAGACTTCAGTCCAGAAATAGCTCAAATAAAAGTTAAATTGTATTTTGTCACATGATCCGAATACAACAGGTGTAGACCTTAATGTGAAATGCTCACTTACAAACCTCAAACTTTAACTTAACCAACAAATAATTAAAGATCAGCAGTAAAATAACAATAGCGAGGCCCTATACATATATATATATATATATATATATATATATACAGGGGGTACCGGCACAGAGTCAATCTGCACCAGTTAGTTGAGGTAATATTTTAGGCAGAGTTATCATTACTAGCCTGTTCAACCTCTCTTTCGTTTCATCTGAGATCCCCCAAAGATTGGAAAGCTGCCGCGGTCATCCCCCTCTTCAAAGTGGGAGACACTCTAGACCTAAACTGCTACAGACCTATATCCATCCTACCCTGCCTTTCTAAGGTCTTCGAAAGCCAAGTGAACAAACAGATCACCGGCAATTTCGAATCCCACCGTACGTTCTCCGCTATGCAAAATTAAATGCATACTTCTGGCCCTTCTTTGGACACTGTGCTAACAAACCCCAAACGAGCTTCGATGCCATACAACACTCCTTCCGTGGCCTCCATCTGCTCTTAAATGCAAGTAAAACTAAGTGCATGCTCATCAACCGATCGCTGCCTGCACCCGCCCTCCCGACTAGCATCACTACTCTGGATGGTTCTGACTTAGAATATGTGGACAACTACAAATACCTAGGTGTCTGGTTAGACTGTAAACTCTCCTTCCAGACCCAGATCAAACATCTCAAATCCAAAATTAAATCTATAATTGGCTTCCTATTTCACAACAAAGCATCATTCATTCATACTGCAAAACATACCCTCCTAAAACGGATCATTCTACCGATCCTCGACGATGTCATTTACAAAATAGCCTCCAGCCCACTCATTATCTCAGCCAATCATGGCAAGCGTGTAAAGCCCACTCATTATCTCAGCCAATCGTGGCTAGCGTGTCCAGCCCACTCATTATCTCAGCCAATCATGGCTAGCCCACTCATTATCTCAGCCAATCATGGCTAGCGTGTCCAGCCCACTCATTATCTCAGCCAATCATGGCTAGCCCACTCATTATCTCAGCCAATCATGGCTAGCGTGTCCAGCCCACTCATTATCTCAGCCAATCATGGCTAGCCCACTCATTATCTCAGCCAATCATGGCTAGCGTGTCCAGCCCACTCATTATCTCAGCCAATCATGGCTAGCGTGTCCAGCCCACTCATTATCTCAGCCAATCATGGCTAGCCCACTCATTATCTCAGCCAATCGTGGCTAGCGTGTCCAGCCCACTCATTATCTCAGCCAATCATGGCTAGCGTGTCCAGCCCACTCATTATCTCAGCCAATCGTGGCTAGCGTGTCCAGCCCACTCATTATCTCAGCCAATCGTGGCTAGCGTGTCCAGCCCACTCATTATCTCAGCCAATCGTGGCTAGCGTGTCCAGCCCACTCATTATCTCAGCCAATCATGGCTAGCCCACTCATTATCTCAGCCAATCGTGGCTAGCGTGTCCAGCCCACTCATTATCTCAGCCAATCATGGCTAGCGTGTCCAGCCCACTCATTATCTCAGCCAATCGTGGCTAGCGTGTCCAGCCCACTCATTATCTCAGCCAATCATGGCTAGCGTGTCCAGCCCACTCATTATCTCAGCCAATCGTGGCTAGCGTGTCCAGCCCACTCATTATCTCAGCCAATCGTGGCTAGCGTGTCCAGCCCACTCATTATCTCAGCCAATCGTGGCTAGCATGTCCAGCCCACTCATTATCTCAGCCAATCATGGCTAGCGTGTCCAGCCCACTCATTATCTCAGCCAATCATGGCTAGCCCACTCATTATCTCAGCCAATCATGGCTAGCGTGTCCAGCCCACTCATTATCTCAGCCAATCATGGCTAGCGTGTCCAGCCCACTCATTATCTCAGCCAATCATGGCTACTCTACTCAAGAAATTGAACGCAGTCTATCACATTGCCGTTTTTGTCACCAAAGCCCCATATACGACCAACCACGCTCTCGTTGACTGGCCCGCACTTCACACTCGTCGCCAAACCCACTGGCTCCAGGCCATCTACGAGACCCTGCTAGTAAAGCCACGCCTTATCTCAGCTCGCTGGTCACCACAGAGGCACCCACCATTAGCACGCGCTCCAGCAGGTATATCTCTCTGGTCACCATAGAGGCACCCACCATTAGCACGCGCTCCAGCAGGTATATCTCTCTGGTCACCCCCAAAGCCAATTCCTCTTTGGCCGCCTTTCCTTCCAGTTCTCTGCTGCCAATGACTGGATGTCTGGTTAGACTCCCCCCTTGCCGTGCGATAGCAGAGAGAACAGTCTATGACTAAGGTGGATGGAATCCATAACAAGATTTTAGGGCCTTCCTCTGTCACCGCCTGGTATAGAGGTCCTGGATGGCAGGAAGCTTGGCCCCGGTGATGTACTGAGCCGTACACACTACCCCTCTGTAGTTAGATGTCGATCAGTTAACATACCAGGTGGTGATGCAACTGGTCAGGATGCTCTCGATGGTGCAGCTGTAGAACCTTTTGAGAATTTGGTGGACCCATACCACATCTTTTCAGTCTCCTGAGGGGGAATAGGTTTTGTAGTGACCTCTTCACGACTGTCTTGGTGTGTTTGG
>NW_026279248.1:60000-70000 GCF_023373465.1 Oncorhynchus keta | reverse complement strand
GGGTTCATGTTGCTCTAGAAGGATATAGTCCCTGGGCTGAATACAGGGTTCATGTTGCTCTAGAAGGATATAGTCCCTGAATACAGGGTTCATGTTGCTCTAGAAGGATATAGTCCCTGGTCTGAATACAGGGTTCATGTTGCTCTAGAAGGATATAGTCCCTGAATACAGGGTTCATGTTGCTCTAGAAGGATATAGTCCCTGGGCTGAATACAGGGTTCATGTTGCTCTAGAAGGATATAGTCCCTGAATACAGGGTTCATGTTGCTCTAGAAGGATATAGTCCCTGAATACAGGGTTCATGTTGCTCTAGAAGGATATAGTCCCTGAATACAGGGTTCATGATGCTCTAGAAGGATATAGTCCCTGGGCTGAATACAGGGTTCATGTTGCTCTAGAAGGATATAGTCCCTGAATACAGGGTTCATGTTGCTCTAGAAGGATATAGTCCCTGAATACAGGGTTCATGTTGCTCTAGAAGGATATAGTCCCTGGGCTGAATACAGGGTTCATGTTGCTCTAGAAGGATATAGTCCCTGAATACAGGGTTCATGTTGCTCTAGGGATCTGATGGAGGAATCTGATGGAGGGATCTGATGGTGGGATCTGATGGAGGGATCTGATGGAGGGTTCTGATGGAGGGATCTGATGGAGGGATCTGATGGAGGATATAGTCCCTGGGCTGGATCTGATGGAGGGATCTGATGGAGGATATAGTCTGATGGTGGGATCTGATGGAGGGATCTGATGGAGGGATCTGATGGAGGAATCTGATGGAGGGATCATGATGGGGGATCTGATGGAGGGATCTGATGGAGAGATCTGATGGAGGGATCTGATGGAGGGATCTGATGGAGGGATCTGATGGAGGAATCTGGTGAAGGGATCTGATGGAGGGATCTGATGGAGGGATCTGATGGAGAGATCTGATAGAGGGATCTGATGGAGGGATCTGATGGTGGGATCTGATGGAGGGATCTGATGGAGGGATCTGATGGAGGGATCTGATGGGGGATCTGATGGAGGAATCTGATGGAGGGATCTGATGGGGGATCTGATGGAGGGATCTGATGAAGGGATCTGATGGAGGGATCTGATGGAGGGATCTGATGGTGGGATCTGATGGAGGGATCTGATGGAGGGATCTGATGGAGGGATCTGATGGAGGGATCTGATGGAGGGATCTGATGGAGGGATCTGATGGAGGGATCTGATGGAGGGATCTGATGGAGGGATCTGATGCGGGGGATCTGATGGAGGGATCTGATCTCATCACTAGGGGCTGCAGTGGACTAACGGATCCCAGCATCCACACCATCCAATCAGAGCCAGTATTAGTGTTTACCCCTCCCCTCCCCCAATAACAGAGGTTATCATGATGTTTGAATGACTGCCGTATCTCTGTAACCCACATAAACAATAATCTATCAGTCGAGAAGTGAACTTCAAACACAGATTCAACCCCAAAGACCAGGGAAAGACCAGGGAAAGACCAGGGAGACCCCAAAGACCAGGGAGACCCCAAAGACCAGGGAAAGACCAGGGAGACCCCAAAGACCAGGGAAAGACCAGGGAGACCCCAAAGACCAGGGAAAGAGCAGGAGACCCCAAAGACCAGGGAGACCCCAAAGACCAGGGAAAGACCAGGGAGACCCCAAAGACCAGGGAAAGACCAGGGAGACCCCAAAGACCAGGGAAAGACCAGGGAGACCCCAAAGACCAGGGAGACCCCAAAGACCAGGGAAAGACCAGGGAGACCCCAAAGACCAGGGAAAGACCAGGGAGACCCCAAAGACCAGGGAGACCCCAAAGACCAGGGAAAGACCAGGGAGACCCCAAAGACCAGGGAAAGACCAGGGAGACAAGAAGACACCTGTTCCACGACAGATAGAGACTTGAAATCTGTTTAATGTTGAGTTTATATAATATTACACTTTATACACATTATGCACATTATTCACATTATGCACATTATACACATTATGCACATTATGCACATTATGCACATTATGCACATTATGCACATTATGCACATTATGCACATTATGTACATTATGCACATTATGTACATTATGCACATTATGCACATTATGCACATTATGCACATTATGTACATTATGCACATTATGTACATTATGCACATTATGCACATTATGCACATTATGCACATTATGCACATTATGCACATTATGCACATGATGTACATTATGCACATTATGTACATTATGCACATTATGCACATTATGCACATTATGCACATTATGCACATTATGCACATTATGTACATTATGCACATTATGTACATTATGCACATTATGCACATTATGCACATTATGCACATTATGCACATTATGTACATTATGAACATTATGTACATTATGCACATTATGCACATTATGTACATTATGCACATTATGCACATTATGTACATTATGCACATTATGCACATTATGCACATTATGCACATTATGATATTATTCAGACCCTTTGAATATTTACACATATTTACACATTCTGTTACGTCCTCATTCTAAAAAAGGTTGAATAGTTTTTTCCCCTCATCAATCTATACACAATACCTCAAAATGACAAGGCAAAAATAGGTTTAAAAAATATAAATATATATATATATATCTACATTTTCCACCATAATTTGCAAATAAATTCATAAAAAATCATACAATGTGATTTTCTGGATTTTTTTTCTCATTTTGTCATAGTTGAAGTGTACCTATGATGAAAATTACAGGCCTCTCTCATCTTTTTAAGTGGGAGAACTTGCACAATTGGTGGCTGACTAAATACTTTTTTGCCCCACTGTACATATAAACAAATAATTTAAATATTCTATTTACATAAGTATTCAGACACTTTACTCAGTACTTTGTTGAAGCATCTTTGTCAGCGGTTACAGCATCGAGTCTTCTTGAGTAGGACGCTCCAAGCTTGGCAAACCTGTATTTGGGGAGTTTCTCCCATTCTTCTCTCAAGCTCTGTCAGGTTGGATGGGGAGTGTCGCTGCACAGCGGTTGTCAGGTCTCTCCAGAGATGCTCGATCAGGTTCATGTCCGGGCTCTGGCTGGGCCACACTCAAGGACAATCAGAGACTTGTCCCAAAGCCACTCCTGTGTTGTCTTGGTTGTGTTGTTAGGGTCGTTGTCCTGCTGGAAGGTGAACCTTCACCCCAGTCTGAGATCTTGAATGCTCTGGAGCAGGTTTTCATCAAGGATCTCCCTGTACTTTTCTCTGTTCACCTTTGCCTTGATCCTGACGAGTCTCCCAGTCCCTTCTGCTGAAAAACATCCCCACAGCATGATGCTGCCACCACCATGCTTCACCGTAAGGATGGTGCTAGCTTTCCTCCAGACGTAACGCTTGGCATTCAGGCCAAAGAGTTCAATCTTGGTTTCATCAGACCAGAGAATCTTGTTTTTCATGGTCTCAGAGTCCTTTAGGTGCCTTTTGGCAAACTCAAAAGAGGGCTGTCATGTGTCTTTTACTGAGGAGTGGCTTCTGTCTGGCCACTCTACCATAAAGGCCTGATTGGTGGAGTGCTGCAGAGATGGTTGGCCTTCTGGAAGATTCTCCCATCTCCACAGAGGAACCCTAGACCTCTCTCAGTGAGTGACCATCGGGTTCTTTGGACCAAGGCCCTTCTCCCCTGATTGCTCAGTATGGTCTGACGGCTCTTGGAAGAATCTTGGTGGTTCCAAACTTGTTCCATTTAAGAAGGTCAAAGGCCTCTGTGTTCCTGGGGACCTTCAATGCTGAAGACATTTTTTGGTCCATAGATCTGTGCCTCGACGCAATCGTGTCTCAGAGCTACGGACAATTTCCCCTCTTTCTCATTACTTGGTTATTGCTCTGACTGTCAACTGTGAGACCTTATACACTGTATCCACAGGTGTGTGTCTTTTCCAAATCATGTCCAAACAACTGAATTTAGGTGGACTCCAGTCAAGTTGTAGAAACATCTCAAGTTGTAGAAACATCTCAAGTTGTAGAAACATCTCAAGTTGTAGAAACATCTCAAGTTGTAGAAACATCTCAAGTTGTAGAAACATCTCAAGTTGTAGAAACATCTCAAGTTGTAGAAACATCTCAAGTTGTAGAAACATCTCAAGTTGTAGAAACATCTCAAGTTGTAGAAACATCTCAAGTTGTAGAAACATCTCAAGTTGTAGAAACATCTCAAGTTGTAGAAACATCTCAAGTTGTAGAAACACCTCAAGTTGTAGAAACATCTCAAGTTGTAGAAACATCTCAAGTTGTAGAAACATCTCAAGTTGTAGAAACATCTCAAGTTGTAGAAACATCTCAAGTTGTAGAAACATCTCAAGTTGTAGAAACATCTCAAGTTGTAGAAACACCTCAAGTTGTAGAAACATCTCAAGTTGTAGAAACATCTGCAAAAAAAATCAAATTGAATAAAACACATCACTTAGTAAAACTCGCCATATTTTCAAGCACTGTGGTAGTTCTTGTTTTATAGGTCTGCTTGTCGTTCAGTCGTTTCAATCGTTCAGTTTGCTTTCCACCAGACAAAGAGATGAATTCAACTTTCAGCAGGACAATGAAACACACAAGACAGTGAATGTTCCTGAGTTCCAAGTTACAGATTTGACTGAAATATATGTCAAGATCTGAAAATGGTTGTCGAGCAACAATCAACAACCAATTTGGCAGAGCTGGAAGAATTTTGACAAGTATAATTGTAAATGCAAATGTTGTACAATCCAGGTGTGTAAAGACTCACAGCTGTAATCACTCTTAGAGACTTACCCAGAAAGACTCACAGCTGTAATCACTCTTAGAGACTTACCCAGAAAGACTCACAGCTCTTATAGACTTACCCAGAAAGACTCCCAGCTGTAATGACTCCTAGAGACTTACCCAGAAAGACTCTCAGCTGTAATCACTCTTAGAGACTTACCCAGAAAGACTCTCAGCTGTAATCACTCTTAGAGACTTACCCAGAAAGACTCTCAGCTGTAATCACTCTTAGAGACTTACCCAGAAAGACTCACAGCTCTTATAGACTTACCCAGAAAGACTCCCAGCTGTAATCACTCTTAGAGACTTACCCAAAAAGACTCTCAGCTGTAATCACTCTTATAGACTTACCCAGAAAGACTCACGGCTGTAATGACTCTTAGAGACTTACCCAGAAAGACTCACAGCTCTTAGAGACTTACCCAGAAAGACTCCCAGATGTAATCACACTTAGAGACTTACCCAGAAAGACTCCCAGCTCTTAGAGACTTACCCAGAAAGAATCCCAGCTGTAATCACTCTCAGAGACTTACCCAGAAAGACAACCAAGCTGTAATCTCTCTTAGAGACTAACCCAGAAAGACTCACAGCTGTAATCACTCTCAGAGACTTACCCAGAAAGACAACCAAGCTGTAATCAATCTCAGAGACTTACCCAGAAAGACTCCCAGCTGTAATCACTCTTAGAGACTTACCCAGAAAGACTCCCAGCTGTAATCACTCTTAGAGACTTACCCAGAAAGACTCCCAGCTGTAATCACTCTCAGAGACTTACCCAGAAAGACAACCAAGCTGTAATCACTCTTAGAGACTTAGCCAGAAAGACTCCCAGCTGTAATCACTCTTAGAGACTAACCCAGAAAGACTCCCAGCTGTAATCACTCTTAGAGACTTACCCAGAAAGACTCCCAGCTGTAATCACTCTTAGAGACTTACCCAGAAAGACTCCCAGCTGTAATCAATCTCAGAGACTTACCCAGAAAGACGCCCAGCTGTAATCACTCTCAGAGACTTACCCAGAAAGACTCCCAGCTGTAATCAATCTCAGAGACTTACCCAGAAAGACGCCCAGCTGTAATCAATCTCAGAGACTTACCCAGAAAGACGCCCAGCTGTAATCACTCTCAGAGACTTACCCAGAAAGACAACCAAGCTGTAATCACTCTTAGAGACTTAGCCAGAAAGACTCCCAGCTGTAATCACTCTCAGAGACTTACCCAGAAAGACAACCAAGCTGTAATAACTCTTAGAGACTTACCCAGAAAGACTCACAGCTGTAATGACTCTCAGAGATTTACCCAGAAAGACTCACAGCTCTTATAGACTTACCCAGAAAGACTCACAGCTCTTAGAGACTTACCCAGAAAGAATCCCAGCTGTAATCACTCTTAGAGACTTACCCAGAAAGACTCCCAGCTGTAATCACTCTTAGAGACTTACCCAGAAAGACTCACAGCTCTTAGAGACTTACCCAGAAAGAATCCCAGCTGTAATCACTCTTAGAGACTTACCCAGAAAGATTCCCAGATGTAATCACTCTTAGAGACTTAGCCAGAAAGACTCCCAGATGTAATCACTCTTAGAGACTTACCCAGAAAGAATCCCAGCTGTAATCAATCTCAGAGACTTACCCAGAAAGACTTACAGCTGTAATCGCTCTCAGAGACTTACCCAGAAAGACTCACAGCTGTAATCGCTCTCAGAGACTTACCCAGAAAGACTCACAGCTGTAATCGCTCTCAGAGACTTACCCAGAAAGACTCACAGCTGTAATCGCTCTCAGAGACTTACCCAGAAAGACTCACAGCTGTAATCGCTCTCAGAGACTTACCCAGAAAGACTCACAGCTGTAATCACTCTTAGAGACTTACCCAGAAAGACTCACAGCTGTAATCACTCTTAGAGACTTACCCAGAAAGACTCCCAGCTGTAATCACTCTTAGAGACTTACCCAGGAAGACTCACAGCTGTAATCGCTCTCAGAGACTTACCCAGAAAGACTCACAGCTCTTAGAGACTGACTCAGAAAGACTCACAGCTCTTAGAGACTTACCCAGAAAGACTCACAGCTCTTAGAGACTTACCCAGAAAGACTCCCAGATGTAATAACTCTTAGAGACTTACCCAGAAAGACTCACAGCTCTTAGAGACTTACCCAGAAAGACTCACAGCTCTTAGAGACTTACCCAGAAAGACTCACAGCTCTTAGAGACTTACCCAGAAAGACTCACAGCTCTTAGAGACTTACCCAGAAAGACTCTCAGCTGTAATCACTCTTAGAGACTTACCCAGAAAGACTCACAGCTCTTATAGACTTACCCAGAAAGACTCACAGCTCTTATAGACTTACCCAGAAAGACTCACAGCTCTTATAGACTTACCCAGAAAGACTCTCAGCTGTAATGACTCTTAGAGACTTACCCAGAAAGACTCTCAGCTGTAATCACTCTTAGAGACTTACCCAGAAAGACTCTCAGCTGTAATCACTCTTATAGACTTACCCAGAAAGACTCACGGCTGTAATGACTCTTAGAGACTTACCCAGAAAGACTCACAGCTCTTAGAGACTTACCCAGAAAGACTCCCAGATGTAATCACACTTAGAGACTTACCCAGAAAGACTCCCAGCTCTTAGAGACTTACCCAGAAAGAATCCCAGCTGTAATCACTCTCAGAGACTTACCCAGAAAGACAACCAAGCTGTAATCTCTCTTAGAGACTAACCCAGAAAGACTCACAGCTGTAATCACTCTTCGAGACTTACCCAGAAAGACTCCCAGCTCTTAGAGACTAACCCAGAAAGACTCACAGCTGTAATGACTCTCAGAGACTTACCCAGAAAGACTCACAGCTGTAATCGCTCTCAGAGACTTACCCAGAAAGACTCACAGCTGTAATCACTCTCAGAGACTTACCCAGAAAGACAACCAAGCTGTAATCAATCTCAGAGACTTACCCAGAAAGACTCCCAGCTGTAATCACTCTTAGAGACTTACCCAGAAAGACTCCCAGCTGTAATCACTCTTAGAGACTTACCCAGAAAGACTCCCAGCTGTAATCAATCTCAGAGACTTACCCAGAAAGACGCCCAGCTGTAATCACTCTCAGAGACTTACCCAGAAAGACTCCCAGCTGTAATCAATCTCAGAGACTTACCCAGAAAGACGCCCAGCTGTAATCACTCTTAGAGACTAACCCAGAAAGACTCCCAGCTGTAATCACTCTTAGAGACTTACCCAGAAAGACTCCCAGCTGTAATCACTCTTAGAGACTTACCCAGAAAGACTCCCAGCTGTAATCAATCTCAGAGACTTACCCAGAAAGACGCCCAGCTGTAATCACTCTCAGAGACTTACCCAGAAAGACTCCCAGCTGTAATCAATCTCAGAGACTTACCCAGAAAGACGCCCAGCTGTAATCAATCTCAGAGACTTACCCAGAAAGACGCCCAGCTGTAATCACTCTCAGAGACTTACCCAGAAAGACAACCAAGCTGTAATCACTCTTAGAGACTTAGCCAGAAAGACTCCCAGCTGTAATCACTCTTAGAGACTAACCCAGAAAGACTCCCAGCTGTAATCACTCTTAGAGACTTAGCCAGAAAGACTCCCAGCTGTAATCACTCTTAGAGACTAACCCAGAAAGACTCCCAGCTGTAATCACTCTTAGAGACTTACCCAGAAAGACTCCCAGCTGTAATCACTCTTAGAGACTTACCCAGAAAGACTCACAGATGTAATAACTCTTAGAGACTTACCCAGAAAGACTCACAGCTGTAATGACTCTCAGAGATTTACCCAGAAAGACTCACAGCTCTTATAGACTTACCCAGAAAGACTCACAGCTCTTAGAGACTTACCCAGAAAGAATCCCAGCTGTAATCACTCTTAGAGACTTACCCAGAAAGACTCCCAGCTGTAATCACTCTTAGAGACTTACCCAGAAAGACTCACAGCTCTTAGAGACTTACCCAGAAAGAATCCCAGCTGTAATCACTCTTAGAGACTTACCCAGAAAGATTCCCAGATGTAATCACTCTTAGAGACTTAGCCAGAAAGACTCCCAGATGTAATCACTCTTAGAGACTTACCCAGAAAGAATCCCAGCTGTAATCAATCTCAGAGACTTACCCAGAAAGACTTACAGCTGTAATCGCTCTCAGAGACTTACCCAGAAAGACTCACAGCTGTAATCGCTCTCAGAGACTTACCCAGAAAGACTCACAGCTGTAATCGCTCTCAGAGACTTACCCAGAAAGACTCACAGCTGTAATCGCTCTCAGAGACTTACCCAGAAAGACTCACAGCTGTAATCGCTCTCAGAGACTTACCCAGAAAGACTCACAGCTGTAATCACTCTTAGAGACATACCCAGAAAGACTCCCAGCTGTAATCACTCTTAGAGACTTACCCAGAAAGACTCCCAGCTGTAATCACTCTTAGAGACTTACCCAGGAAGACTCACAGCTGTAATCGCTCTCAGAGACTTACCCAGAAAGACTCACAGCTCTTAGAGACTGACTCAGAAAGACTCACAGCTCTTAGAGACTTACCCAGAAAGACTCACAGCTCTTAGAGACTTACCCAGAAAGACTCCCAGATGTAATAACTCTTAGAGACTTACCCAGAAAGACTCACAGCTCTTAGAGACTTACCCAGAAAGACTCACAGCTCTTAGAGACTTACCCAGAAAGACTCACAGCTCTTAGAGACTTACACAGAAAGACTCACAGCTCTTAGAGACTTACCCAGAAAGACTCCCAGATGTAATAACTCTTAGAGACTTACCCAGAAAGACTCACAGCTCTTAGAGACTTACCCAGAAAGAATCCCAGCTGTAATCACTCTTAGAGACTTAGCCAGAAAGACTCCCAGATGTAATAACTCTTAGAGACTTACCCAGAAAGACTCCCAGCTGTAATCACTCTTAGAGACTTACCCAGAAAGACTCCCAGATGTAATAACTCTTAGAGACTTACCCAGAAAGACTCACAGCTCTTAGAGACTTACCCAGAAAGAATCCCAGCTGTAATCACTCTTAGAGACTTAGCCAGAAAGACTCCCAGATGTAATAACTCTTAGAGACTTACCCAGAAAGACTCCCAGATGTAATAACTCTTAGAGACTTACCCAGAAAGACTCACAGCTCTTAGAGACTGACTCAGAAAGACTCACAGCTCTTAGAGACTTACCCAGAAAGACTCACAGCTCTTAGAGACTTACCCAGA
>NW_026279248.1:40000-55000 GCF_023373465.1 Oncorhynchus keta | reverse complement strand
CTCTCTCTCTCTCTCTGTCTCCCTGTCTCTCTCTCTCTCTTTGTCTCTCTCTGTCTCCCTCTCTCTCTCTCTCTCTCTCTCTCAATTCAATTCAATTCAAGGGCTTTATTGGCATGGGAAACATGTGTTAACATTGCCAAAGCAAGTGAGGTAGACAACATACAAAGTGAATATATAAAGTGAAAAACAACAAAAATTAACGGTAAACATTACACATACAACAGTTTCAAAACAGTAAAGACATTACAAATGTCATATTATATATATATATATATATATACACAATGTACAAATAGTTAAAGGACACAAGATAAAATAAATAAGCATAAATATGGGTTGTATTTACAATGGTGTTTGTTCTTCACTGGTTGCCCTTTTCTCGTGGCAACAGGTCACAAATCTTGCTGCTGTGATGGCACACTGTGGAATTTCACCCAGTAGATATGGGAGTTTTTCAAAATTGGATATGTTTTCGAATTCTTTGTGGATCTGTGTGATCTGGGGGAAATATGTCTCTCTAATATGGTCATACATTGGGCAGGAGGTTAGGAAGTGCAGCTCAGTTTCCAACTCATTTTGTGGGCAGTGCGCACATAGCCTGTCTTCTCTTGAGAGCCATGTCTGCCTATGGCGGCCTTTCTCAGTAGCAAGGCTATGCTCACTGAGTCTGTACATAGTCAAAGCTTTCCTTAATTTTGGGTCAGTCACAGTGGTCAGGTATTCTGCCGCTGTGTACTCTCTGTGTAGGGCCAAATAGCATTCTAGTTTGCTCTGTTTTTTTGTTAATTCTTTCCAATGTGTTAAGTAATTATCTTTTTGTTTTCTCATGATTTGGTTGGGTCTAATTGTGCTGTTGTCCTGGGGCTCTGTAGGGTCTGTAGGGTGTGTTTGTGTTTGTGAACAGAGCCCCAGGACCAGCTTGCTTAGGGGACTCTTCTCCAGGTTCATCTCTCTGTTTGTGATGGATTTGTTATGGAAGGTTTGTGAATCGCTTCCTTTTAGGTGGTTGTAGAATTTAATGGCTCTTTTCTGGATTTTGATAAGTAGTGGGTATCGGCCTAATTCTGCTCTAATTCTGCTCTGCATGCATTATTTGGTGTTTTACAGACCCTCATGCCAAATTGAGTCGAAGGCTTTTTTGAAATCATCAAAGCATGAGAAGACTTTGCCATTGTTTTGGTTTGTTTAGTTGTCAATTAAGGTGTGCAGGGTGAATACATGTTCTGTTGTACGGTAATTTGGTAAAAAGCCAATTTGACATTTGCTCAGTACATTGTTTTCATTGAGGAAATGTACGAGTCTGCTGTTAATAATAATGCAGAGGATTTTCCCAAGGTTACTGTTGACACATATTCCACGGTAGTTATTGGGGTCAAATTTGTCTCCAATTTTGTGGATTGGGGTGATCAGTCCTTGGTTCCAAATATTGGGGAAGATGCCAGAGCTAAGTATGATGTTAAAGAGTTTTAGTATAGCCAATTGGAATTTGTTGTCTGTATATTTGATCATTTCATTGAGGATACCATCGACACCACAGGCCTTTTTGGGTTGGAGGGTTTTTATTTTGTCCTGTAACTCATTCAATGTAATTGGAGAATCCAGTGGGTTCTGGTAGTCTTTAATAGTTGATTCTAAGATCTGTATTTGATCATGTATATGTTTTTGCTCTTCATTCTTTGTTATAGAACCAAAAGATTGAGAAGTGATTTACCCATACATCTCCATTTTGGATAGATAATTCTTTGTGTTGTTGTTTGTTTAGTGTTTTCCAATTTTCCCAGAAGTGGTTAGAGTCTATGGATTCTTCAATTGCATTGAGCTGGTTTCTGACATGCTGTTCCTTCTTTTTCCGTAGTGTATTTCTGTATTGTTTTAGTGATTCACCATAGTGAAGGCGTAGACTCAGGTTTTCCGGGTCTCTATGTTTTTGGTTGGACAGGTTTCTCAATTTCTTTCTTAGATTTTTGCATTCTTCATCAAACCATTTGTCATTATTGTTAATTTTCTTCGGTTTTCTATTTGAGATTTTTAGATTTGATAGGGAAGCTGAGAGGTCAAATATACTGTTAAGATTTTCTACTGCCAAGTTTACACCTTCACTATTACAGTGGAACGTTTTACCCAGGAAATTGTCTAAAAGGGATTGAATTTGTTGTTGCCTAATTGTTTTTGGTAGGTTTCCAAACTGCATTCCTTCCACCTATAGCATTTCTTAATGTTACTCAGTTCCTTTGGCTTTGATGCCTCGTGGTTGAGTATTGCTCAGTTTAAGTAGACTGTGATTTTGCTGTGGTCTGATAGGGGTGTTAGTGGACTGACTGTGAACGCTCTGAGAGATTCTGGGTTGAGGTCAGTGATAAAGTAGTCTACAGTACTACTGCCAAGAGATGAGCTATAGGTGTATCTACCATAGGAGTCCCCTCGAAGCCTACCGTTGACTATGTACATACCCAGCGTGCGACAGAGCTGCAGGAGTTGTGACCCGTTTTTGTTGGTTATGTTGTCATAGTTGTGCCTAGGGGGCATATGTGGGAGGGGATGCTGTCACCTCCAGGCAGATGTTTGTCCCCCTGTGTGCTGAGGGTGTCAGGTTCTTGTCCGGTTCTGGCATTTAGGTCGCCACAGACTAGTACATGTCCCTGGGCCTGGAAATGATTGATTTCGCCCTCCAGGATGGAGAAGCTGTCTTCATTAAAATATGGGGATTCTAGTGGGGGATATAGGTAGCACACAGGAGGACATTTTTCTCTGTTAGGATAATTTCCTTTTGAATTTCTAGCCAAATGTAGAATGTTCCTGTTTTGATTAATTTAATGGAGTGAGTTAGGTCTGCTCTATACCAAATTAGC
Organism: Oncorhynchus keta; assembly: GCF_023373465.1. Lineage (NCBI taxonomy): Eukaryota > Metazoa > Chordata > Actinopteri > Salmoniformes > Salmonidae > Oncorhynchus > Oncorhynchus keta. Next base: position 52,151 of record NW_026279248.1, on the reverse strand, counting down.
ATACCCCCTGAGTCCCTTCCCTGTTTCACACCTGGTAGTTTGGTGGATGGGACTACCAGCTCTCTGTAACCTAGAGGGCAACCAGTGGGTCCGTCTCCTCTATACCAGGTTTCTTGCAGGATGACAATGTCTGTATTACCGATTTCTTTGGTGAAGTCCGGGTTTCTGCTCTTTAGGCCAAAGGCAGATGACCTCAGGCCTTGGATATTCCAGGATGATATAGTGAAGGCTTTTGTTCCATAGAATGTCCAATGTTGTTTGTCGTGTGGTTTGGCCTCAGGCCAGTAAGTGTAAGTGTGCCTGCTGAGCATCTGGTACATGCTATTGGCTTGGGCGAGTGTGAGAGTGGGGTTTGGGACTGTTTGCCCGCTCACTACCTGGGCGTATGTGTGGCTTCCATGTGGCTTCCATGTTGAGGCCCTCTTTGCGGGGGTGGGGTGCATGGGGTGGGCAGGAGTGGCATAGGTCTGATCTGAGGGGGCCTAAATGGGGTGTGGGCATGGTTGACGTGGGGGGTGTTGATTGGTTGGGGTGTGGATGTGTCTGGGGGTGCTGTGGTCTGGATGTAAGTCCTCTTGGCGTGGGTCCTCTATGTGTAGGTCCAGGGGGGGTCCTGCAGGTCTTGGAGGGTGTCTCGCTGGTCTGGGTGGGGAGTCTATTGATCTGTTGCTCCTGTGTGAAGTGTTGGGGATACGTTTGAGAGCGATGTCCTTTAGAGTCCGGGCAAAGGTGGGCACTGCTGCCTTGTAGAGTTGGACCTGGTCATAGAGGCTGTTCAAGTCCATGGTGGAGTGGTGGGCCAGGAAAACATTTGGTTTTGAGGCACAGTCACGGGAAATACTTGCGTTTACCCGCTGTATTGTGGCAGGGTGGAAGTCTTTTCGTGGTAGCAGGGTGGAGATAACCACTTGTGCGTTGGGGAAAGTAGAAGAAGCCTTTTCAATCATTCCCTTCAGTGCTGTGGCCACCCTTTCCTGCTGTGCTCTCAGGTCGTTTGTGCCTGTGTGTATTATTATGTGGCTGGGTGAACCTAGTTGGTCCTCAGACAGAAGGTCGAGGGCACGCTGGGTGTTTGGACACCAGAGTTTAGACACACTATGTTTGGGAAAAAGTTTTTTTTCTTCTATATATTTCCCATTTGAGTCCATAAGTAGTACAATCTGTGTCTTGTGTTTGTCCTCAGTGGGTGTGAGGGGGTTGTCAGAAGGGCTATCAGGGTGGCTGACAGGGGGGGGGTGCTCAGAGGGGGTGAGAGCCGCTGGGCTTGTGGTTCTTCATTTGTCTGTTCTGCTGTGGTGTCGACTCTATGGTCAGGGTCTGGTGTGGACTGTTCTGCTGTGGTGTCGAAACTTTTGTCAGGTGCTGGGGTGGGCTGTTCTGCTGGCTTCTCTGTGGGGGTGGCCACCTCTCTAGTGGGTTGTTCTCTGTCACACGCCGTCCCCCTCAACCTCTCCTCCGTCCCCCTCACCCTCTCCTCCATCCCCCTCAACCTCTCCTCCACCAGCAGTCTGATTCTCTCCTCTAATGCTCTGTTCTTCTCCTGATTCTGCTCTTTCTCCTGTTGAAGTTGTCTCACCACAGTCCAGAGTGCAGATATGTCTCTGTCCACCTCCAGCTCTCCGGGTCTGGTTAAGGGGTGTTGTTGTGCTGGACTGTTGTCTGGGTCTGTGCTGACTGAAGTGTAATCACCTGCTGTTCCAGCTCCACCTGTCTTACCTCCAGCTGGGTGAATTTGTCCTTCATTTCAATGAGGGAGTGGTAGTCCGTGCTGGGAGGTTGACTCTCCGCTGGGGTTGCTCGTCTGTGGTGTTACATAATGAAGAGGTCTGGTTTGACCCGCTCGGGGTGGGGGGTATCTTTATCAAGGGAGAGCTTCTCCTGTTGGGCTAATTCTTTGATTAGGTGAAAGTCCAGCTGAAACTGTTTGGGGTTACTTTGTACGATCACTGTTCCGGACTTATAGATATTTATATTACTTGACTCAGAGTCCTCGTTATCAAGTATTCTGAGTTTCCACCCCTCGTTAATCCCCGCTCTCGTAACAGAGGGGTAGTGTGCTAATATAGCACTGTGCCATGCCAGGGGATGGTTTGTGTGGAAGATAAGGTTGCTGATGTTCCCATTTTTGTAATAGTCAGCAAAAAGTGTCTCTTGATTTTCCATAAGGAGCTTGATTTTGTAATCTTTTTCTTGACTTCTCATTCTTTACATGCAAAGGGTACTGTATTTTAATTGCCTTTGAACAGCGGGAGGGAGCTTCTAAGGCCTCTCCATTTGGTTGGGGTAGACTGTGTGACTCTCCTGCCATTGTTGGGCTAATGGGCTTTGACACCTCTCACTTGACACGTCAGTGCTAGTTGAAGCTGTATCAAGCTTGGCAGAATTATGTTAGAATTCAGTCCTTATAAAGTAATGTTGTGTATTTTTCTTCTTGGCTTTTGGAAATAAGATATAGTTTCAGACTAAGCATTACTCACTCAGTTCCAGGTTGGATGGTGTTCTCTCTCTCTCTGGGTAGACTCTGAGTGAGTGAGTGAGTGAGTGAGTGAGTGAGTGAGTGAGTGAGTGAGTGAGTGAGTGAGTGAGTGAGTGAGTGAGTGAGTGAGTGTGTGTGTAGGTGAGTAAGTGAGTTAGTGAGTGAGTGACTGACTGAGTGAGTGACTGAGTCACTGAGTGACTGACTGACTGACTGACTGACTGACTGACTGACTGACTGACTGACTGACTGAGTGACTGAGTGACTGAGTGAGTGACTGAGTGACTGACTGACTGAGTGACTGAGTGAGTGACTGAGTAAGTGACTGAGTAAGGGACTGAGTAAGGGACTGAGTGAGTGAGTGAGTGATTGTGTGCATCTGTGTGTATCAATTGTACTTCATCCTTAAGTGTGAGTCTCAGTTGGGAGAGTATGGCGCTTGCAAAACAATTAAGAAGGAAAATGTATTGCACTCACGACTGTAAATCTCTGGATTAGAGCTCTGCTAATTGACTCACGACTGTAAATCTCTCGGGATTAGAGCTCTGCTAATTGACTCACTACTGTAAATCTCTCTGGGAAAAAAGATTCTGCTAAATGCCTAATTACTGTAAATCTCTTTGGTTTAGAGCTCTGCTAATTGACTCACTACTGTAAATCTCTCTGGGAAAAAAAGATTCTGCTAAATGCCTAATTACTGTAAATCTCTTTGGTTTAGAGCTCTGCTAATTGACTCACTACTGTAAATCTCTCTGGGAAAAAAAGATTCTGCTAAATGCCTAATTACTGTAAATCTCTCTGGATTAGAGCTCTGCTTATTGACTCACTACTGTAAATCTCTCTGGGAAAAAAAGATTCTGCTAAATGCCTAATTACTGTAAATCTCTTTGGTTTAGAGCTCTGCTAATTGACTCACTACTGTAAATCTCTCTGGGAAAAAATAGTCTGCTAAATGCCTAATTACTGTAAATCTCTCTGGATTAGAGCTCTGCTAATTGACTCACTACTGTAAATCTCTCAGGGAAAAAAGATTCTGCTAAATGCCTAATTACTGTAAATCTCTTTGGTTTAGAGCCTCTGCTAAATGACTCACTACTGGTTTAGAGATAAAGAGGTAGAGGTACAGATATATAGATAAATACTTAGGAAGATCAAACTAAAAATATGGGCTGTTACTCAGTGGCAGGTTCTAAACCCAAGAGATTATGATGCTGCTGGGACAGGATGTGTGTTGTGTGTTTGTGTGTGTGTGTTTTGTGTTTGTGTGCTGTGTGTGTGTGTGTTTGTGTTTGTGTGCTGTGTGTGTGTGTGTTTGTGTTTGTGTGCTGTGTGTGTGTGTGTTTGTGTTAGTGTGCTGTGTGTGTGTGTGTGTGTGTGTGTGTGTGTGTGTGTGTTGTGTGTGTGTGTGTGTTGTGTGTGGTGTGGTGTGGTGTGGTGTGTTTGTGTTAGTGTGCTGTGTGTGTGTGTGTTTGTGTTAGTGTGCTGTGTGTGTGTGTGTGTGTGTGTGTGTGTGTGTGTGTGTGTGTGTGTGTGTGTGTGTGTGTGTGTGTGTGTGTGTGTGTGTGTGTGTGTGTGTGTGTGTGTGTGTGTGTGTGTGTGTGTGTGTGTGTTGTGTGGTGTGGTGTGGTGTGGTGTGGTGTGTGTGTGTGTGTGTGTGTGATGTGATTCAACGGGACATATGAAGGGAGCAGAGTCATGATGTATGACCTCATTATTGTATGGAATAGATGTGACAGAGATCACACTGTCAGAGCCGATTTGGACATATTTGTATAAAAGACCGAACATATGGAGCTCCATGTATATTTGTGTAAATATATTAAATATTAATGTAAATGATTAAATATTAGGTACGTACCTTTATGATTTATATTTACCTGATTGAGATATATTAATTTGTTGTTAGTGTAACTTAGTTTTTGGCCCCCTCTTGCCTGTTCATTGTATTGTGGTAAGTGTGTTAGGATAAACAGGGGCAGGAAGTTGGGCCTTCGATAAAGGCAGGAAGTTGGGCCTTCGGGAGAGGGAGTCCTTGCTAGATGCGGGAGCGGTATAGTTTTTGACCATACAGACATACAGACATACAGGTCATAATATGTATTTTCCATATCAAGTATTTTGTGCTTTAAGTTGATTGGAGACTCATTTATTTGTTAGATATAAGAAGAATAAACATTTTTTGTTGCACCATATCCCTGGATGTCATGGAATGTTTGGCCGTTTGGAAACCTTGAGTGTGGACTGTATGCGTACCAAACAACCCCGCTTCAGGCTTGGGCAGTGGCTATGGTAAAGACGAAAGGAAGCCACTACACACACACACACACACACACTTAAATACACATTTAAACACACACACACTTAAACGCAGGCAAACACACACATTTAAACACACCTGCACACACACACACACACACACACACACACACACACACACACACACACACACACACACACACACACACACACACACACACACACACACACACACACACACACACACACACACACACACACACACACACACACACACACACACACACACAGTCTGACGTCAGACTAGTTAGTCCCTAAGGGGTCTTTCAGCCACTCATTAGATGTTTTACATTGCAAATTTAGAGTATGCTCAGCAAAACACACACACTCACAAACAAACACACACACACACACTCACAAACAAACACACACTGGTGAAGTCCATCTCGCTCTATCAATTTTCTCTGCTAGATCAGGGAGAAAGGACAGCAACAGCTCACATCATTAGAGCCTGTCCTTCACACAGACACACACTGGGGACCTAGAGAGACACTACACTGTGTCCCCTGTCCTTCACACAGACACACACTGGGGACCTAGAGAGACACTACACTGTGTCCCCTGTCCTTCACACACACTGGGGACCTAGAGAGACACTACACTGTGTCCCCTGTCCTTGATACACACTGGGGACCTAGAGAGACACTACACTGTGTCCCCTGTCCTTCACACACACTGGGGACCTAGAGAGACACTACACTGTGTCCCCTGTCCTTCACACAGGCACACACTGGGGACCTAGAGAGACACTACACTGTGTCCCCTGTCCTTCACACAGACTGGGGACCTAGAGAGACACTACACTGTGTCCCCTGTCCTTCACACACACTGGGGACCTAGAGAGACACTACACTGTGTCCCCTGTCCTTCACACACACTGGGGACCTAGAGAGACTCTCCACTGTGTCCCCTGTCCTTGATACACACTGGGGACCTAGAGAGACACTACACTGTGTCCCCTGTCCTTCACACACACTGGGGACCTAGAGAGACACTACACTGTGTCCCCTGTCCTTCACACACACTGGGGACCTAGAGAGACACTCCACTGTGTCCCCTGTCCTTGATACACACTGGGGACCTAGAGAGACACTACACTGTGTCCCCTGTCCTTCACACAGACACACACTGGGGACCTAGAGAGACACTACACTGTGTCCCCTGTCCTTCACACACATTGGGGACCTAGAGAGACACTACACAGTGTGCCCTGTCCTTCACACACATTGGGGACCTAGAGAGACACTACACAGTGTCCCATGTCCTTCACACAGACACACACTGGGGACCTAGAGAGACACTACACTGTGTCCCCTGTCCTTCACACACATTGGGGACCTAGAGAGACACTACACAGTGTCCCCTGTCCTTCACACAGACACACACTGGGGACCTAGAGAGACACTACACTGTGTCCCCTGTCCTTCACACAGATACACACTGGGGACCTAGAGAGACACTACACTGTGTCCCCTGTCCTTCACACAGACACACACTGGGGACCTAGAGAGACACTACACTGTGTCCCCTGTCCTTCACACAGACACACACTGGGGACCTAGAGAGACACTACACTGTGTCCCCTGTCCTTCACACACACTGGGGACCTAGAGAGACACTACACTGTGTCCCCTGTCCTTCACACAGACACACACTGGGGACCTAGAGAGACACTACACTGTGTCCCCTGTCCTTCACACACACTGGGGACCTAGAGAGACACTACACAGTGTCCCATGTCCTTCACACAGACACACACTGGGGACCTAGAGAGACACTACACTGTGTCCCCTGTCCTTCACACACATTGGGGACCTAGAGAGACACTACACAGTGTCCCCTGTCCTTCACACAGACACACACTGGGGACCTAGAGAGACACTACACTGTGTCCCCTGTCCTTCACACAGACACACACTGGGGACCTAGAGAGACACTACACTGTGTCCCCTGTCCTTGATACACACTGGGGACCTAGAGAGACACTACACTGTGTCCCCTGTCCTTCACACACACTGGGGACCTAGAGAGACACTACACAGTGTCCCCTGTCCTTCACACAGACACACACTGGGGACCTAGAGAGACACTACACTGTGTCCCCTGTCCTTCACACAGACACACACTGGGGACCTAGAGAGACACTACACTGTGTCCCCTGTCCTTGATACACACTGGGGACCTAGAGAGACACTACACTGTGTCCCCTGTCCTTGACACACACTGGGGACCTAGAGAGACACTACACTGTGTCCCCTGTCCTTCACACACACTGGGGACCTAGAGAGACACTACACTGTGTCCCCTGTCCTTCACACACACTGGGGACCTAGAGAGACACTACACTGTGTCCCTTGTCCAAGATACACACTGGTGAACTAGAGAGACACTCCACACACAGACACAGGGGACAACAACCAGGGGACAACAACCAGGGGACAACAAAGACGCCCCGATCAAATTGGTAGCAGTTGATGCTACTCTTCAATAACACAGAACCCAAAGCAAATCAGGGGGAGAAAAATAGGTTTATTCAAAGAGCATAAATCATAGATGTTATGCTGAGAGGTAGAAGTTCATTCTCCCCTGTCCTCAGTGATTCTCTCCTCAGTGATTCTCTCCTCAGTGATTCTCTCCAGTGATTCTCTCCTCAGTGATTCTCTCCTCAGTGATTCTCTCCTCAGTGATTCTCTCCTCAGTGATTCTCTCTTCAGTGATTCTCTCCTCAGTGATTCTCTCCTGAGTGATTCTCTCCTCAGTGATTCTCCCCTCAGTGATTCTCTCCTCAGTGATTCTCTCCTCAGTGATTCTCTCCTGAGTGATTCTCTCCTCAGTGATTCTCTCCTCAGTGATTCTCCCTCAGTGATTCTCTCCTCAGTGATTCTCTCCTCAGTGATTCTCTCCTGAGTGATTCTCTCCTCAGTGATTCTCTCCTCAGTGATTCTCTCCTCTTTGATTCTCTCCTCAGTGATTCTCTCCTCAGTGATTCTCCCCTCAGTGATTCTCTCCTCAGTGATTCTCTCCTCAGTGATTCTCTCCTCAGTGATTCTCTCCTGAGTGATCCTCTCCTCTGTGATTCTCTCCTCAGTGATTCTCTCCTCAGTGATTCTCTCCACAGTGATTCTCTCCTCTTTGATTCTCTCCTCAGTGATTCTCTCCTCAGTGATTCTCTCCTCAGTGATTCTCTCCTCAGTGATTCTCTCCTCTGTGATTCACTCCTCAGTGATTCTCTCCTCTGTGATTCTCTCCTCTGGGATTCACTCCTCAGTGATTCTCTCCTCTGTGATTCTCTCCTCAGTGATTCTCCCTCAGTGATTCTCTCCTCAGTGATTCTCCCTCAGTGATTCTCTCCTCAGTGATTTTCTCCTCAGTGATCCTCTCCTCAGTGATTCTCTCCTCAGTGATTCTCTCCTCAGTGATTCTCTCCTCAGTGATTCTCTCCTGAGTGATTCTCTCCTCTGTGATTCTCTCCTCAGTGATTCTCTCCTCAGTGATTCTCTCCTCTTTGATTCTCTCCTCAGTGATTCTCTCCTGAGTGATTCTCTCCTCAGTGATTCTCTCCTCAGTGATTCTCTCCTCAGTGATTCCCTCCTCAGTGATTCTCTCCTCAGTGATTCTCTCCTCAGTGATTCTCCCTCAGTGATTCTCTCCTCAGTGATTCTCTCCTGAGTGATTCTCTCCTCAGTGATTTTCTCCTCAGTGATTCTCTCCTGAGTGATTCTCTCCTCTGTGATTCTCTCCTGAGTGATTCTCTCCCTCTGTGATTCTCTCCTCAGTGATTCTCTCCTCAGTGATTCTCTCCTCTGTGATTCTCTCCTGAGTGATTCTCTCCTCTGTGATTCTCTCCTCAGTGATTCTCTCCTCGGTGATTCTCTCCTCAGTGATTCTCTCCTCAGTGATTCTCTCCTCAGTGATTCCCTCCTCAGTGATTCTCTCCTCAGTGATTCTCTCCTCTGTGATTCTCTCCTCAGTGATTCTCTCCTCAGTGATTCTCTCCTCGGTGATTCTCTCCTCTGTGATTCACTCCTCAGTGATTCTCTCCTCTGTGATTCTCTCCTCAGTGATTCTCCCTCAGTGATTCTCTCCTCAGTGATTCTCCCCTCAGTGATTCTCTCCTCAGTGATTTTCTCCTCAGTGATCCTCTCCTCTGTGATTCTCTCCTCAGTGATTCTCTCCTCAGTGATTCTCTCCTCAGTGATTCTCTCCTCTTTGATTCTCTCCTCAGTGATTCTCTCCTCAGTGATTCTCTCCTCAGTGATTCTCTCCTCAGTGATTCTCTCCTGAGTGATTCTCTCCTCTGTGATTCTCTCCTCAGTGATTCTCTCCTCAGTGATTCTCTCCTCTTTGATTCTCTCCTCAGTGATTCTCTCCTGAGTGATTCTCTCCTCAGTGATTCTCTCCTCAGTGATTCTCTCCTCAGTGATTCCCTCCTCAGTGATTCTCTCCTCAGTGATTCTCTCCTCTGTGATTCTCTCCTCAGTGATTCTCTCCTCAGTGATTCTCTCCTCAGTGATTCTCTCCTCTGTGATTCACTCCTCAGTGATTCTCTCCTCTGTGATTCTCTCCTCAGTGATTCTCCCTCAGTGATTCTCTCCTCAGTGATTCTCCCCTCAGTGATTCTCTCCTCAGTGATTTTCCCCTCAGTGATCCTCTCCTCTGTGATTCTCTCCTCAGTGATTCTCTCCTCAGTGATTCTCTCCTCTTTGATTCTCTCCTCAGTGATTCTCTCCTCAGTGATTCTCTCCTCAGTGATTCTCTCCTGAGTGATTCTCTCCTCTGTGATTCTCTCCTCAGTGATTCTCTCCTCAGTGATTCTCTCCTCTTTGATTCTCTCCTCAGTGATTCTCTCCTCAGTGATTCTCTCCTCAGTGATTCTCTCCTGAGTGATTCTCTCCTCAGTGATTCTCTCCTCAGTGATTCTCTCCTCAGTGATTCTCTTCTCAGTGATTCTCTCCCTCTGTGATTTTCTCCTCAGTGATTCTCTCCTGAGTGATTCTCTCCTCTGTGATTCTCTCCTCAGTGATTCTCCCTCAGTGATTCTCTCCTCAGTGATTCTCCCTCAGTGATTCTCCACTCAGTGATTCTCTCCTCTGTGATTCTCTCCTCAGTGATTCTCCCTCAGTGATTCTCTCCTCAGTGATTCTCTCCTGAGTGATTCTCTCCTCAGTGATTTTCTCCTCAGTGATTCTCTCCTGAGTGATTCTCTCCTCAGTGATTCTCTCCTCAGTGATTCTCTCCCTCTGTGATTCTCTCCTCAGTGATTCTCTCCTCAGTGATTCTCTCCTCTGTGATTCTCTCCTCAGTGATTCTCTCCTCAGTGATTCTCTCCTCTGTGATTCTCTCCTGAGTGATTCTCTCCTCTGTGATTCTCTCCTCAGTGATTCTCTCCTCAGTGATTCTCTCCTCTGTGATTCTCTCCTCAGTGATTCTCTCCTCAGTGATTCTCTCCTCTGTGATTCTCTCCTGAGTGATTCTCTCCTCTGTGATTCTCTCCTCAGTGATTCTCTCCTCAGTGATTCTCTCCTCAGTGATTCTCTCCTCAGTGATTCTCTCCTTCGTGATTCCCTCCTCAGTGATTCTCTCCTCAGTGATTCTCTCCTCAGTGATTCTCTCCTCTTTGATTCTCTCCTCAGTGATTCTCTCCTCAGTGATTCTCTCCTCAGTGATTCTCTCCTCAGTGATTCTCTCCTGAGTGATTCTCTCCTCTGTGATTCTCTCCTCAGTGATTCTCTCCTCAGTGATTCTCTCCTCAGTGATTCTCTCCTCTGTGATTCACTCCTCAGTGATTCTCTCCTCTGTGATTCTCTCCTCAGTGATTCTCCCTCGGTGATTCTCTCCTCAGTGATTCTCCCCTCAGTGATTCTCTCCTCAGTGATTTTCTCCTCAGTGATCCTCTCCTCTGTGATTCTCTCCTCAGTGATTCTCTCCTCAGTGATTCTCTCCTCAGTGATTCTCTCCTCTTTGATTCTCTCCTCAGTGATTCTCTCCTCAGTGATTCTCTCCTCAGTGATTCTCTCCTCAGTGATTCTCTCCTGAGTGATTCTCTCCTCTGTGATTCTCTCCTCAGTGATTCTCTCCTCAGTGATTCTCTCCTCTTTGATTCTCTCCTCAGTGATTCTCTCCTGAGTGATTCTCTCCTCAGTGATTCTCTCCTCAGTGATTCTCTCCTCAGTGATTCTCTTCTCAGTGATTCTCTCCCTCTGTGATTTTCTCCTCAGTGATTCTCTCCTGAGTGATTCTCTCCTCTGTGATTCTCTCCTCAGTGATTCTCCCTCAGTGATTCTCTCCTCAGTGATTCTCCCTCAGTGATTCTCCACTCAGTGATTCTCTCCTCTGTGATTCTCTCCTCAGTGATTCTCCCCTCAGTGATTCTCTCCTCAGTGATTCTCTCCTGAGTGATTCTCTCCTCAGTGATTTTCTCCTCAGTGATTCTCTCCTGAGTGATTCTCTCCTCAGTGATTCTCTCCTCAGTGATTCTCTCCCTCTGTGATTCTCTCCTCAGTGATTCTCTCCTCAGTGATTCTCTCCCCTCTGTGATTCTCTCCTCAGTGATTCTCTCCTCAGTGATTCTCTCCTCTGTGATTCTCTCCTGAGTGATTCTCTCCTCTGTGATTCTCTCCTCAGTGATTCTCTCCTCAGTGATTCTCTCCTCAGTGATTCTCTCCTCAGTGATTCTCTCCTTCGTGATTCCCTCCTCAGTGATTCTCTCCTCAGTGATTCTCTCCTCAGTGATTCTCTCCTCTTTGATTCTCTCCTCAGTGATTCTCTCCTCAGTGATTCTCTCCTCAGTGATTCTCTCCTCAGTGATTCTCTCCTGAGTGATTCTCTCCTCTGTGATTCTCTCCTCAGTGATTCTCTCCTCAGTGATTCTCTCCTCAGTGATTCTCTCCTCTGTGATTCACTCCTCAGTGATTCTCTCCTCTGTGATTCTCTCCTCAGTGATTCTCCCCTCAGTGATTCTCTCCTCAGTGATTCTCCCTCAGTGATTCTCTCCTCAGTGATTTTCTCCTCAGTGATCCTCTCCTCTGTGATTCTCTCCTCAGTGATTCTCTCCTCAGTGATTCTCTCCTCAGTGATTCTCTCCTCTTTGATTCTCTCCTCAGTGATTCTCTCCTCAGTGATTCTCTCCTCAGTGATTCTCTCCTCTTTGATTCTCTCCTCAGTGATTCTCTCCTCAGTGATTCTCTCCTCAGTGATTCTCTCCTCAGTGATTCTCTCCTGAGTGATTCTCTCCTCTGTGATTCTCTCCTCAGTGATTCTCTCCTCAGTGATTCTCTCCTCTTGATTCTCTCCTCAGTGATTCTCTCCTGAGTGATTCTCTCCTCAGTGATTCTCTCCTCAGTGATTCTCTCCTCAGTG
>NW_026279248.1:10000-35000 GCF_023373465.1 Oncorhynchus keta | reverse complement strand
CAGCTACCGCTGTCTCCTTGGCAGATGGTAATTTAGGCAAGGGAATAAAATGAGCCGCCTTCGAGAACCGGTCCACCACGGTCAACACCACCGTCTTGCCCTGGGAGGGTGGGAGGCCGGTAACAAAATCTAGCGATGTGGGACCAGGGTCTCGAAGGGACCGACAGCGGTTGGAGTAACCCATCTGGGGGTCGATTAGAAGTCTTCCCAGTGGCACAAACCGAGCAAGCCAAGACAAAACTGTGAATGTCACGAGCCATCAGTGGCCACCAAAAGCGTTGCTTAACCAAAAGCTAGTGCGGCTGACTCCTGGATGACACGCTACGTTGGAGCAATGGCCCCACCGAATAACATCGGACCGACACCCTCCGGCACAAACAACCGATTAGGCGGGCAACCGGGCGGAGGCGTTACCCCTTCTAAGGCCGTTTTGACCCTCGATTCAACCTCCCATGTGAGTGTGGATACCACTAGGGTCCCGGGTAGGATGTACTCGGGAGTGGATGGGCGTTCGGAATGGTCAAAAATGCGAGAAAGGGAATCGGGTTTGACATTCTTGGAACCCGGGCGATACGAGAGAGAGAAGTCAAAACGTCCGAAAAGAGTGCCCACCGCGCCTGTCTGGAGTTGAGTCGCTTAGCGGTTCTGATATATTCCAAATTCTTGTGATCGGTCCAAACTATAAAAGGTACCCCGAACCCTCTAACCAATGGCGCCACTCCTCCAGTGCTAACTTCACTGCCAACAACTCTCTGTTGCCAATGTCGTAGTTGCGTTCCGCAGGTGATAACCGATGGGAAAGGAACGCACAAGGGTGCATCTTGTCGTCAGAAGAGGAACGTTGGGAAAGTACCGCACCTACCCCACCTCTGAAGCGTCCACCTCTACTACGAACTGACGCGAGGGATCGGGAGCTATGAGGATGGGAGCCGAAACAAAGCGGCTCTTGAGTTTGGCGAATGCAGCCTCGGCTGTATCGGACCACCTGAACGGCACTCTGGGGGAGGTTAAGGCGGTAAGAGGAGCGACTATCTGACTAAAGTTGCGAACGAAACGCCGGTAGAAATTGGCGAATCCCAGAAACCTCTGTAGGGCCTTACGGGAATCTGGGCTTGGCCAATCCACCACAGCCTTAACCTTGTCAGGATCCATGCGAATACCTTCAGTCGAGACGATGTAACCTAGGAATGGAACGGATTGTGCATGAAAAATGCATTTCTCCGTCTTGACAAAAAGTCCATTCTCCAACAACCTCTGAAGCACTCGTCTGACGTGCTGAACGTGTTCCTGGAGAGAAGAAGAAAAATCAGTATGTCATCCAGGTAAACATATATGAACTGATCAATCATATCTCTCAGCACGTCATTGACGAGTGCCTGGAAAACCGCTGGGGAGTTGGATAGCCCAAAAGGCATGACCAAATATTCGAAGTGCCCTCTGGGGGTGTTAAACGCGGTCTTCCATTCGTCCCCCCTTATGCGAACCAAATGATATGCATTACGTAAATCCAACTTAGTGAACACGGATGCTCCCTGTAACCTTTCAAAGGCTGAGGACATCAACGGTAAGGGATAGGTATTCTTCACTGTGATGTTATTCAACCCACGGTAATCAACGCAAGGACGCAGAGATCCGTCCTTCTTTCCCACAAAGAAGAACCCCGCCCCGCTGGAGAAGAGGAAGGACGAATGAATCCAGATGCCAGAGAATCAGAGATGTATCTCTCCATAGCCTCCCTCTCAGGAACAGAGAGTGAATATAACTTGCCTTTAGGCGGAGACTCACCTGGCAATAATTCTATTGCACAGTCGTAGGGACGATGCGGAGGAAGAGAAGCAGCACGGGACTTACTGAACACCTCCTTCAGGTCGAGGTATTCAACGGGCACGTTAGACAAATCCACTGCCTCCTCTAGAAACACAGAATCAGACACAGACGAACAGGCAGACACTAAACAGGACTCAAGACACTTGTTACTCCACATGGATATAGAGTTATGACCCCAGTCAACTCTGGGGTTGTGTTGGGTGAGCCAAGGGTGGCCGAGAACTAATGGTGCAAGGGGTGAGTCCATGAGTAGAAATGATAGTGTCTCAGTGTGATTGCCAGAAGTGATGAGTGTGATAGGTTCAGTGGTGTGAGAAATGTTGGGGAGTTCTTGACCATTGAGAGCGTTGACGGATATCTTGTGCGTGAGTGAGGTGATAGGAATCTGAGTTTGTGAGCGAGCTTGAAGTCCATGAAATTACCCTCTGCTCCTGAGTCCAGTAAGGCTTGGGTGTCGTGCGTGTGGGTGGCCCATCTTAGTCTTACCGGGAGGAGAGTAGATGATGAGGTCTTCTCTGTGGTGACACCACCCGATAGTAGCCTCATGTTTACTACCGGGCCTGATCTTTACCGGGCAGGAGTGGATAAAGTGGCCCGCTCTACCACAGTAGAGACAGAGTCCTTGGGATCTCCGCCTCTCCCTCTCTTCCCGGGAGAGGCGAGCTCTCCCCAGCTGCATGGGTTCGTGAGCGGAGGCTGAACTGGCCGTGTTCCCGCCGCTGGCATGCCCGCCCTCCGTGTCGTTATACGGTCTGTTAGGGCATGCTCGGCGGCCAATACGACTCAGACGAGCGTCGACCCTCAAGGCTAGTTCCACTAGTCCATTTAAACTCCTGGGAAGGTCCAGAACATAAATCTCCTTCTGGATCCGGTCCTCCAGCCCATGCAGGAACATGTCCCACTGCGCCTCCTCGTTCCACTGACACTCTGCGGCCAGAGTGCGGAATTGGATGGAGTATTCCGATACTGAACGGTCTCCTTGGCGAAGGTCAGCGAGTAGTCTGGCCGCCTCCCTACCCGCCACGGCCCGATCGAAGACCCTTCTCATCTCCTCGGAGAGTGTCTGGAAAGAGGTGCAGCATGGGTCCTGGTTCGCCCACACCGCCGTTCCCCAAAGAGCCGCTTTGCCTGATAGCAGTGTGAGTATGAATGCTACCTTAGACTGTTCACGGTTGAAGGTCCGTGGCTGCAACGAGAAATGCATGGAACATCTCGTAAGAAAGGCTCTGCAATAGTCAGGATCACCTGAATAACCCTCTGGTGTCGGTAGCCGTGGCTCTGGCTGGGAATCCGGCTCTGGCGGGGCGGGTTGAACTGCCGGTGTAGGTGGCGCAGCGGAACCCCTCAGATGTTGTAATTGTTGGATCAGCTGGGATACCTGCGTCGCAAGGGCTTGTACTGCCCGATCTGTGCTGGAGATGTTCTCCTCTTGTTGATCCATTCTCGTGATACTGCGGGAAATGAATTCGGTCAGACTCGTTGAACTCGCTGCATCCATGGTATGGTCAGATCGTTCTGTGACAATACAGAGGCGGATGCAAGATGCAAGCAACGATGGTTTAATGACTACAGTTTACAACAGCAACAGGACAGACAGACTGTACTCAGACGGAATCCGACCCAGGGACTAGGGCGCATCTTCCAATGATAGCGTGCTGAGAAATCCAGGGAGTGTGTCCGGATGGGTAGGAAGGAGCACAGCAGATAATCCACACAAGGGCGGCGAGAGAAGAGCACAGACACACGACACAACCTCAGGGAAGTAACAACGATCTGACAACAAGAAACACTGGTTACAGAACATATAAAGGGAAGGTAAGTGGTTCCAGCTGGAGCAGACAATCAGGCCGAGATTGGGAACCACGCCCACACAAACGAGAGAGAGAGAGAGAGAGAGAGAGAGAGAGAGAAAGAGAGGCAGTGGATTCATGAACCGTGACAGAGACAGAGAGAGGGAGACACAGGGAAGAGGTAGATAGTAATGTATTAATCCCCCAGAGGGGACATTATATTGCACCAGCCAATACATCCATTAGCAGTAAATAGACCATAAAACAACAACAACGACACAATGATACTGAAATTAGCATCAACAGAGATAAAAAAAATAAGTGTTTGTGCTAAAATACATAACTACCATCACACTGTTCCAGGTACTGTGGAGGAGGAGACTAGTGTTGGTTATATCACTGTGACTAGTGGTGGTTATATCACTGTGACTAGTGGTGGTTATATCACTGTGACTAGTGGTGGTTATATCACTGTGACTAGTGGTGGTTATATCACTGTGACTAGTGGTGGTTATATCACTGTGACTAGTGGTGGTTATATCTAGACTGTGGTGGTTATATCACTGTGACTAGTGACACTGTGACTAGTGGTGGTTATATCACTGTGACTAGTGGTGGTTATATCACTGTGACTAGTGGTGGTTATATCACTGTGACTAGTGGTGGTTATATCACTGTGACTAGTGGTGGTTATATCACTGTGACTAGTGGTGGTATATCACTGTGACTAGTGGTGGTTATATCACTGTGACTAGTGGTGGTTATATCACTGTGACTAGTGGTGGTTATATCACTGTGACTAGTGGTGGTTATATCACTGTGACTAGTGGTGGTTATATCACTGTGACTATGGTGGTCACTGTGACTAGTGGTGGTTATATCACTGTGACTAGTGGTGGTTATATCACTGTGACTAGTGGTGGTTATATCACTGTGACTAGTGGTGGTTATATCACTGTGACTAGTGGTGGTTATATCACTGTGACTAGTGGTGGTTATATCACTGTGACTAGTGGTGGTTATATCACTGTGACTAGTATGGTTATATCACTGTGACTAGTGGTGGTTATATCACTGTGACTAGTGGTGGTTATATCACTGTGACTAGTGGTGGTTATATCACTGTGACTATGGTGGTTATATCACTGTGACTAGTGGTGGTTATATCACTGACTGATATCAGTGACTAGTGGTGGTTATATCACTGTGACTAGTGGTGGTTATATCACTGTGACTAGTGGTGGTTATATCACTGTGACTACTAGTGGTGGTTATATCACTGTGACTAGTGGTGGTTATATCACTGTGACTAGTGGTGGTTATATCACTGTGACTAGTGGTGGTTATATCACTGTGACTAGTGGTGGTTATATCACTGTGACTAGTGGTGGTTATATCACTGTGACTAGTGGTGGTTATATCACTGTGACTAGTGGTGGTTATATCACTGTGACTAGTGGTGGTTATATCACTGTGACTAGTGGTGGTTATATCACTGTGACTAGTGGTGGTTATATCACTGTGACTAGTGGTGGTTATATCACTGTGACTAGTGGTGGTTATATCACTGTGACTAGTGGTGGTTATATCACTGTGACTAGTGGTGGTTATATCACTGTGACTAGTGGTGGTTATATCACTGTGACTAGTGGTGGTTATATCACTGTGACTAGTGGTGGTTATATCACTGTGACTAGTGGTGGTTATATCACTGTGACTAGTGGTGGTTATATCACTGTGACTAGTGGTGGTTATATCACTGTGACTAGTGGTGGTTATATATCAGTGGTGGTTATATCACTGTGACTAGTGGTGGTTATATCACTGTGACTAGTGGTGGTTATATCACTGTGACTAGTGGTGGTTATATCACTGTGACTAGTGGTGGTTATATCACTGTGACTAGTGGTGGTTATATCACTGTGACTAGTGGTGGTTATATCACTGTGACTAGTGGTGGTTATATCACTGTGACTAGTGGTGGTTATATCACTGTGACTAGTGGTGGTTATATCACTGTGACTAGTGGTGGTTATATCACTGTGACTAGTGGTGGTTATATCACTGTGACTAGTGGTGGTTATATCACTGTGACTAGTGGTGGTTATATCACTGTGACTAGTGGTGGTTATATCACTGTGACTACTAGTGGTGGTTATATCACTGTGACTAGTGGTGGTTATATCACTGTGACTAGTGGTGGTTATATCACTGTGACTAGTGGTGGTTATATCACTGTGACTAGTGGTGGTTATATCACTGTGACTAGTGGTGGTTATATCACTGTGACTAGTGGTGGTTATATCACTGTGACTAGTGGTGGTTATATCACTGTGACTAGTGGTGGTTATATCACTGTGACTAGTGGTGGTTATATCACTGTGACTAGTGGTGGTTATATCACTGTGACTAGTGGTGGTTATATCACTGTGACTAGTGGTGGTTATATCACTGTAACTAGTGGTGGTTATATCACTGTGACTAGTGGTGGTTATATCACTGTGACTAGTGGTGGTTATATCACTGTGACTAGTGGTGGTTATATCACTAGTGACTGTGAGTGGTGGTTATATCACTGTGACTAGTGGTGGTTATATCACTGTGACTAGTGGTGGTTATATCACTGTGACTAGTGGTGGTTATATCACTGTGACTAGTGGTGGTTATATCACTGTGACTAGTGGTGGTTATATCACTGTGACTAGTGGTGGTTATATCACTGTGACTAGTGGTGGTTATATCACTGTGACTAGTGGTGGTTATATCACTGTGACTAGTGGTGTGGTGGTATATCACTGTGACTAGTGGTGGTTATATCACTGTGACTAGTGGTGGTTATATCACTGTGACTAGTGGTGGTTATATCACTGTGACTAGTGGTGGTTATATCACTGTGACTAGTGGTGGTTATATCACTGTGACTAGTGGTGGTTATATCACTGTGACTAGTGGTGGTTATATCACTGTGACTAGTGGTGGTTATATCACTGTGACTAGTGGTGGTTATATCACTGTGACTAGTGGTGGTTATATCACTGTGACTAGTGGTGGTTATATCACTGTGACTAGTGGTGGTTATATCACTGTGACTAGTGGTGGTTATATCACTGTGACTAGTGGTGGTTATATCACTGTGACTAGTGGTGGTTATATCACTGTGACTAGTGGTGGTTATATCACTGTGACTAGTGGTGGTTATATCACTGTGACTAGTGGTGGTTATATCACTGTGACTAGTGGTGGTTATATCACTGTGACTAGTGGTGGTTATATCACTGTGACTGTGGTGGTTATATCACTAGTGGTGGTTATATCACTGTGACTAGTGGTGGTTATATCACTGTGACTAGTGGTGGTTATATCACTGTGACTAGTGGTGGTTATATCACTGTGACTAGTGGTGGTTATATCACTGTGACTAGTGGTGGTTATATCACTGTGACTAGTGGTGGTTATATCACTACTAGTCACTGTGACTAGTGGTGGTTATATCACTGTGACTAGTGGTGGTTATATCACTGTGACTAGTGGTGGTTATATCACTGTGACTAGTGGTGGTTATATCACTGTAACTAGTGGTGGTTATATCACTGTGACTAGTGGTGGTTATATCACTGTGACTAGTGGTGGTTATATCACTGTGACTAGTGGTGGTTATATCACTGTGACTAGTGGTGGTTATATCACTGTGATATCTAGTGGTGGTTATATCACTGTACTAGTGGTGGTTATATCACTGTGACTAGTGGTGGTATATCACTGTGACTAGTGGTGGTTATATCACTGTGACTAGTGGTGGTTATATCACTGTGACTAGTGGTGGTTATATCACTGTGACTAGTGGTGGTTATATCACTGTGACTAGTGGTGGTTATATCACTGTGACTAGTGGTGGTTTATATCACTGTGACTAGTGGTGGTTATATCACTGTGACTAGTGGTGGTTATATCACTGTGACTAGTGGTGGTTATATCACTGTGACTAGTGGTGGTTATATCACACTGTGACTAGTGGTGGTTATATCACTGTGACTAGTGGTGGTTATATCACTGTGACTAGTGGTGGTTATATCACTGTGACTAGTGGTGGTTATATCACTGTGACTAGTGGTGGTTATATCACTGTGACTAGTGGTGGTTATATCACTGTGACTAGTGGTGGTTATATCACTGTGACTAGTGGTGGTTATATCACTGTGACTAGTGGTGGTTATATCACTGTGACTAGTGGTGGTTATATCACTGTGACTAGTGGTGGTTATATCACTGTGACTAGTGGTGGTTATATCACTGTGACTAGTGGTGGTTATATCACTGTGACTAGTGGTGGTTATATCACTGTGACTAGTGGTGGTTATATCACTGTGACTAGTGGTGGTTATATCACTGTGACTAGTGGTGGTTATATCACTGTGACTAGTGGTGGTTATATCACTGTGACTAGTGGTGGTTATATCACTGTGACTAGTGGTGGTTATATCACTGTGACTAGTGGTGGTTATATCACTGTGACTAGTGGTGGTTATATCACTGTGACTAGTGGTGGTTATATCACTGTGACTAGTGGTGGTTATATCACTGTGACTAGTGGTGGTTATATCACTGTGACTAGTGGTGGTTATATCACTGTGACTAGTGGTGGTTATATCACTGTGACTAGTGGTGGTTATATCACTGTAACTAGTGGTGGTTATATCACTGTGGTGGTTACTAGTGGTGGTTATCACTGTGACTAGTGGTGGTTATATCACTGTGACTAGTGTGTGTGTGTGTGTGTGTGTGTGTGTGTGTGTGTGTGTGTGTGTGTGTGTGTGTGTGTGTGTGTGTGTGTGTGTGTGTGTGTGTGTGTGTGTGTGTGTGTGTGTGTGTGTGTGTGTGTGTGTGTGTGTGTGTGTGTGTGTGTGTGTGTGTGTGTGTGTGTGTGTGTGTGTGTGTGTGTGTGTGTGTGTGTGTGTGTGTGTGTGTGTGTGTGTGTTTGTGTGTGTGTGTGTGTTTAGATGGCAGTGATGTATGGAATACAACATGTCTGTGATGTGAATAATTATCACTATAGAGATGGAGTCAGTCAAGGC
Source organism: Oncorhynchus keta (assembly GCF_023373465.1). Classification (NCBI taxonomy): domain Eukaryota; kingdom Metazoa; phylum Chordata; class Actinopteri; order Salmoniformes; family Salmonidae; genus Oncorhynchus; species Oncorhynchus keta. The sequence goes on along the minus strand of NW_026279248.1, from coordinate 26,311 downwards.
TGGAGAAAATGCATGCCATTTTGGGGTGCCAATTTTACCGAAATGACTTATGAATAAGCTGAGTGGAGAAATTGGCGATGGAACTGCAGAGAAGGTCATGAATAAGCCAGACATAAAATGGACGCTACATTTCCTGATCTTTTTTTTAAGTTCTCAATAGAAAAAGGCCATATATGGGCGTTAGTCTCCGTTTCCTCTGCAGACAGATCACATAAAGAAAAACCTCTGGGAGAAAAGAGAGAAAGAAAATGTCTTCCTGCTAAATTAACATTCTCTCTCTCTCTCTCTCTCTCTCTCTCTCTCTCTCTCTCTCCCTCTCCCTCTCCCTCTCCCTCTCTCCCTCTCTTCCTCTCTTTCTTTGTCTCTCTCTCTCTTTCTCTCTCTCTCTCTCTCATTCTCTCTCTCTCTCTCTCTCTCTCTCTCTCTCTCTCTCTCTGTCCTCTCCTTCTCTCTCTCTCTCTCTGTCTCTCTCTGTCTCTCTCTCTCTCTCTCTCTCTCTCTCTCTCTTTGCTCTCTCTCTCCTCTCTCTTCTCTCCCTCCCCTCTCTTTTCTTTGTCTCTCTCCTCTCTCTTCTCTCTCTCTCTCTCTCTCTCTCTCTTGTCTCTCTCTCTCTTTCCCTCTCTCTCTCTCTCTCTCTCTCTCTCTCTTGTCTCTCTCTCTTCCTGTCTCCTTCTCTCTCCTCTCCTCTCTCTCTCTCCTTTCTTTGTCTCTCTCTCTTTGTCTCTCTCTCTCTTGTCTCTCTCTCTCTCTCTCTCCTCTCTCTCTCTCTCTTCTCTCTCTTTGTCTCTCTCTCTTTGTCTCTCTCTTCTCTTGTCTCTCTCTCTTGTCTCCTGTCTCTTTGTCTCTCTCTCTCTTGTCTCTCTCTCTTTGTCTAATGATATCCTCAGTCTCTCTTTGTCCTCACTTTGTCTCTCTCTCTCTCTCTCTCTCACTTTGTCTCTCTCTCTTGTCTCTCTCTCTCTCTCTCTCTCTCTCTCTCTCTCTCTCTCTCTCTCCTCTCTCTCTCCCTCTCTCTCTCTCTCTCACTCTCTTCTCTCTTCTCTCTCTCTCTTGTCTCTTTCTCTCACACTTGTGCTCTCACTCTCTGACCAGGGTGTGTGTCAATGTCCTTAGGGAGATGACAGGTTGATGGTTACCTTAATGTTAATGAAGAGAACAACCTCCTCTACTGATATCCTCAGTCAATAATTACACAGACACACACACACACACACACACACACACACACACACACACACACACACACACACACACACACACACACACACACACACACACACACACACACACACACACACACACACACACACACACACACACACACACACACACACACACACACACACAGGCACCATCTGTGTGTGTGTTTAACTCTAATAAGACATTGACAGACAGACAGTGAGACATTGACAGACAGACAGTGAGACATTGACAGACAGACAGTAAGACATTGACAGACAGACAGTAAGACATTGACAGACAGACAGTGAGACATTGACAGACAGACAGTAAGACATTGACAGACAGACAGTGAGACATTGACAGACAGACAGTAAGACATTGACAGACAGACAGTAAGACATTGACAGACAGACAGTAAGACATTGACAGACAGACAGTGAGACATTGACAGACAGACAGTAAGACATTGACAGACAGACAGTAAGACATTGACAGACAGACAGTAAGACATTGACAGACAGACAGCTGGATTCCACAGACAGACAGTAAGACATTGACAGACAGTGAGACATTGACAGACAGACAGTAAGACATTGACAGACAGACAGTAAGACATTGACAGACAGTGAGACATTGACAGACAGTAAGACATTGACAGACAGACAGTAAGACATTGACAGACAGTGAGACATTGACAGACAGACAGTAAGACATTGACAGACAGACAGTAAGACATTGACAGACAGTAAGACATTGACAGACAGACAGTAAGACATTGACAGACAGACAGTAAGACATTGACAGACAGACAGTAAGACATTGACAGACAGACAGTAAGACATTGACAGACAGTAAGACATTGACAGACAGACAGTGAGACATTGACAGACAGACAGTAAGACATTGACAGTAAGACATTGACAGACAGTAAGACATTGACAGACAGACAGTAAGACATTGACAGACAGTGAGACATTGACAGACAGACAGTAAGACATTGACAGACAGACAGTAAGACATTGATGACAGTAAGACAGACAGACAGTAAGACATTGACAGACAGACAGTAAGACATTGACAGACAGACAGTAAGACATTGACAGACAGTAAGACATTGACAGACAGACAGTGAGACATTGACAGACAGACAGTGAGACATTGACAGACAGACAGTAAGACATTGACAGACAGACAGTGAGACATTGACAGACAGACAGTAAGACATTGACAGAAAGACAGTAAGACATTGACAGACAGACAGTAAGACAGACGATAAGACATTGACAGACAGACAGTGAGACATTGACAGACAGACAGTGAGACATTGACAGACAGACAGTAAGACATTGACAGACAGACAGTAAGACATTGACAGACAGACAGTAAGACATTGACAGACAGACAGCTGGATTCCACAGACAGACAGTAAGACATTGACAGACAGTGAGACATTGACAGACAGACAGTACGACATTGACAGACAGACAGTAAGACATTGAGAGACAGACAGCTGGATTCCACAGAGAGACAGTGAGACATTGACAGACAGACAGTACGACATTGACAGACAGACAGTAAGACATTGACAGACAGTGAGACATTGACAAGTAGACAGACAGTAAGACATTGACAGACAGACAGCTGGATTCCACAGAGAGATAGTGAGACATTGACAGACAGTGAGACATTGACAGACAGACAGTGCGACATTGACAGACATACAGTACGACATTGACAGACAGTGAGACATTGACAGACAGTAAGACATTGACAGACAGACAGCTGGATTCCACAGAGAGACAGTGAGACATTGACAGACAGACAGTAAGACATTGACAGACAGACAGTAAGACATTGATAGACAGACAGTAAGACATTGACAGACAGTAAGACAGAGACACTCTACTTGCTGCTGTCATGCTCTGATGACAGAGAGACAGTCTCTACTGCTGCTGCTGTCATGCTCTGATGACTGGATCATTCTTTGCATGATTACTGTGTTGAATCGTTGTTGTTGTTGTGTGTGTGTGTGTGTGTGTGTGTGTGTGTGTGTGTGTGTGTGTGTGTGTGTGTGTGTGTGTGTGTATCAGTGTGTGTGTGTGTGTGTGTATCAGTGTGTGTGTGTGTGTGTGTGTGTGTGTGTGTGTGTGTGTGTGTGTGTGTGTGTGTGTGTGTGTGTGTGTGTGTGTGTGTGTGTGTGTGTGTGTGTGTGTGTGTGTGTGTGTGTGTGTGTGTCTGTGTGTCTGTGTGTCTGTGTGATTTATCTCTGCATAGTGATCTTTGGCAGAAAATCAAAACCACTTGTATCAAACCCCTGGAGGAGAGAGAGTAGAGAGAGAGAGAGAGAGAGAGAGAGAGAGAGAGAGAGAGAGAGAGAGAGAAGAGAGAGAGAATAGAGAGAGAAAAGAGAGAGAAGAGAGAGAAGAGAGAGAGAAAAGAGAGAGAGAGAGAGAGATGAAAGAGAGGAGAGAGCAGGAAGAGAGAGATAAAAGAGTGCGAAGAGAAGACTTCTAATTCAACTCCTTCCTTCTCCATCTTCCATCCTTTTCCATCCCATCACCCTCTTCCCCCATTTCTCCTCTAAAAGATATGTTTCTAATTCATTCCCCTGATCATTAGGGACAAAGAAACATAAATGAGCATCGTACCATCTGGGTAGCTCAACCCTCAGGCACAAACATGCCTCTCACTGAGAACAGCAGATAAACACTGGGTGTAGTAAAATCATCACATTAAATGAAAATACAAAAATACAGAGTCTGACTCTGCATGTAGCCCTCTCTCGCCATGTTTCATTGATTTCCTTCTTCCTCTCATCTCTCTCTCTTCTCTCTCTCTTCTTCTCTCTCTCTCTCTCTTCTCTCTCTCTCTCTCTCTCTCTCTGTCTTCTCTCCTCTCTCTCTTCTCTCTCTCTCTCTCTCTCTCTCTCTCTCTCTCTCTCTTCTCTCTCTCTCTCTCTCTCTCTCCTCTGTCTCTCTCTCTGTCTCTCTGTCTCTCTCTCTTCTCTGCTCCTCTCTTCCTTCTGTCTCTCTCTCTCTGTCTCTCTTCTCTCTGTCTCTCTCTCTCTGTCTCTCTCTGTCTCTCTCTGTCTCTCTCTCTCTGTCTCCACATCTCTCTCTTCTCTCTCTCTCTCTCTCTTTTCTGTCTCTCTCTCTCTCTCTTTCTGTCTCTCTCTCTCTATCCTTTGGCTATCATCCTCTGTCTTCCTTGTGTTTTTTTCAGATTTCAGCTGCTGACGTCACTCAGGCTGCTCTGTATCTTTACTGTGACAGAGACAGAGAGACAGAGAAGGGGATGAGAGAGGAGGGAGAGATGGAGAGAGGAGGGAGAGAGGAGGGAGAGATGGAGAGAGGAGGGAGAGAGGAGGGAGAGATGGAGAGAGGGGGAGAGATGGAGAGAGGAGGAGAGGGAGGGAGAGATGGGAGAGATGGAGAGAGGAGGGAGAGAGGAGGGAGAGATGAGAGAGATGAGGGAGAGAGGAGAGAGGAGGGAGAGATGGAGAGAGGAGGGAGAGAGGAGGGAGAGATGGAGAGAGGAGGGAGAGAGGAGGGAGAGAGGAGGGAGAGATGGAGAGAGGAGGGAGAGAGGAGGGAGAGATGGAGAGAGGAGGGAGAGAGGAGAGAGGAGGGAGAGATGGAGAGAGGAGGAGAGAGGAGGGAGAGATGGAGAGAGGAGGGAGAGAGGAGGGAGAGATGGAGAGAGGAGGGAGAGAGGAGAGAGGAGGGAGAGATGGAGAGAGGAGGGAGAGATGAAGAGAGGAGGGAGAGATGGAGAGAGGAGGGAGAGAGGAGGAGAGATGGAGAGAGGAGGGAGAGATGGAGAGATGAGAGAGATGTAGAGAGGACGGAGAGAGGAGGGAGAGATGGAGAGAGGAGGGAGAGATGGAGGGAGAGATGGAGAGAGGAGGAGAGAGGAGGGAGAGAGGGAGAGATGGAGAGAGGAGGGAGAGATGGAGAGAGGAGGGAGATGGAGAGAGGAGGGAGAGAGGAGGGAGAGATGGAGAGAGGAGGGAGAGATGGAGAGAGGAGGGAGAGATGGAGAAATGGAGAGAGGAGGGAGAGAGGAGGGAGAGATGGAGAGAGGAGGGAGAGATGGAGAGAGGAGGGAGAGAGAGGAGGAGGAGAGATGGAGAGAGGAGGGGAGAGAGGAGGGAGAGATGGAGAGAGGAGAGAGAGGAGGGAGAGATGGAGGGAGAGAGGGAGAGATGGAGAGAGGAGGGAGAGAGGGAGAGAGGAGAGAGAGGATGGAGAGAGACGGAGAGAGGAGAGAGGAGGGAGAGAGGAGGGAGGGATGGAGAGAGAGGAGGGAGAGAGATGGAGAGATGGAGAGAGGAGGGAGGGATGGAGAGAGGAGGGAGAGGGAGGGAGAGATGGAGAGGGAGGGAGGGATGGAGAGAGGAGGGAGAGAGGAGGGAGAGAGGAGGGAGGGATGGAGAGAGGAGGGAGAGAGGAGGGAGAGAGGAGGGAGAGATGGAGAGAGGAGGGAGAGAGGAGAGAGGAGAGGAGAGATGGAGAGAGGAGGGAGGGTATGGGAGAGAGGAGGGAGAGATGGAGAGGAGGAGGGAGGGATGGAGAGAGAGGGAGAGAGGAGGGAGAGATGGAGAGAGGAGGGAGAGAGGGAGGGAGAGATGGAGAGAGGAGGGAGAGAGGAGGAGAGATGGAGAGAGGAGGGAGAGAGGAGGGAGAGATGGAGTGGGAGAGAGGAGGAGGGAGGAGAGAGGGAGGGAGAGAGGGAAGGAGGGGTAGTATAGGGTAGGGTAGGGTGGGGTAGTATAGGTTAGGTAGGGGTGGGGTAGTATAGGTTAGAGAGGGTGGGGTAGTATAGGTTAGGGGGGGAGGGAGGGGGAGTATGGTTAGGGTAGGGGTGGGGTGGAAGGAGGGAGGGATGGAGTAGGTTAGGGTAGGGTGGGGTAGTATAGGTTAGGGAGGGTGGGGTAGATAGGTTAGGGGAGGGTCTAGTCTCTATAAGGGACATACTGTCTCTATAAAACACCATGGACATACTGTCTCTATAACACCATGGACATACTGTCTCTATAACACCATGGACATACTGTCTCTATAACACCATGGACATACTGTCTCTACAACACCATGGACATACTGTCTCTATAACACCATGGACATACTGTCTCTACAACACCATGGACATACTGTCTCTACAACACATGGATGTCTCTAAAACACATACTGTCTCTACAACACCATGGACATACTGTCTCTACAACACCATTTACATACTGTCTCTACAACACCATGGACATACTGTCTCTATAACACCATGGACATACTGTCTCTATAACACCATGGACATACTGTCTCTATAACACCATGGACATACTGTCTCTATAACACCATGGACATACTGTCTCTATGGGACATAATGTCTCTACAACACCATGGGCATACTGTCTCTATAACACCATGGACATACTGTCTCTACAACACCATGGACATACTGTCTCTATAACACCATGGACATACTGTCTCTATAACACCATGGACATACTGTCCTATAACACCATGGACATACTGTCTCTATAACACCATGGACAGACTGTCTCTATAACACCATGGACATACTGTCTCTATAACACCATGGACATACTGTCTCTAACACCATGGACATACTGTCTCTATAACACCATGGACATACTGTCTCTATGGACATACTGTCTCTATAACACCATGGACATACTGTCTCTATAACACCATGGACATACTGTCTCTATAAACACCATGGACATACTGTCTCTATAACACCATGGACATACTGTCTCTACAACACCATGGACATACTGTCTCTATAACACCATGGACATACTGTCTCTACAACACCATGGATATACTGTCTCTACAACACCATGGACATACTGTCTCTACAACACCATGGACATACTGTCTCTATAACACCATGGACATATAACACCATGGACATACTGTCTCTATAACACCATGGACATACTGTCTCTATAACACCATGGACATACTGTCTCTATAACACCATGGACATACTGTCTCTATAACACCATGGACATACTGTCTCTACAACACCATGGACATACTGTCTCTACAACACCATGGACATACTGTCTCTATAACACCATGGACATACTGTCTCTACAACACCATGGACATACTGTCTCTATAACACCATGGACATACTGTCTCTATAACACCATGGACATACTGTCATAACTGTCTCTATAACACCATGGACATACTGTCTCTATAACACCATGGACATACTGTCTCTATAACACCATGGACATACTGTCTCTACAACACCATGGACATACTGTCTCTACAAACACCATGGGCATACTGTCTCTACAACACCATGGACATACTGTCTCTACAACACCATGGACATACTGTCTCTACAACACCATGGACATACTGTCTCTACAACACCATGGACATACTGTCTCTACACCATGGACATACTGTCTCTATAACACCATGGACATACTGTCTCTACAACACCATGGACATACTGTCTCTATAACACCATGGACATACTGTCTCTATAACACCATGGACATACTGTCTCTACAACACCATGGACATACTGTCTCTAAACACCTACAAACACCATGGACATACTGTCTCTACAACACCATGGACATACTGTCTCTATAACACCATGGACATACTGTCTCTACAACTGTCATGGACATACTGTCTCTATAACACCATGGACATACTGTCTCTACAACACCATGGACATACTGTCTCTATAACACCATGGACATACTGTCTCTACAACACCATGGACATACTGTCTCTATAACACCATGGACATACTGTCTCTACAACACCATGGACATACTGTCTCTATAACACCATGGACATACTGTCTCTATAACACCATGGACATGGACATACTGTCTCTACAACACCATGGACATACTGTCTCTATAACACCATGGACATACTGTCTCTAAAACACATGGACATACTGTCTCTACAACACCATGGGCATACTGTCTCTACAACACCATTTACATACTGTCTCTACAACACCATGGACATACTGTCTCTATAACACCATGGACATACTGTCTCTACAACACCATGGACATACTGTCTCTATGACACCATGGACATACTGTCTCTATAACACCATGGACATACTGTCTCTATAACACCATGGACATACTGTCTCTATAACACCATGGACATACTGTCTCTAAAACACCATGGACATACTGTCTCTATAACACCATGGACATACTGTCTCTACAACACCATGGACATACTGTCTCTATAACACCATGGACATACTGTCTCTATAACACCATGGACATACTGTCTCTATAACACCATGGACATACTGTCTCTATAACACCATGGACATACTGTCTCTATAACACCATGGACATACTGTCTCTATAACACCATGGACATACTGTCTCTATAACACCATGGACAACACCATGGGCATGTCTCTATAACACCATGGACATACTGTCTCTATAACACCATGGACATACTGTCTCTATAACACCATGGACATACTGTCTCTATAACACCATGGACATACTGTCTCTATAACACCATGGACATACTGTCTCTATAACACCATGGACATACTGTCTCTATAACACCATGGACATACTGTCTCTACAACACCATGGACATACTGTCTCTATAACACCATGGACATACTGTCTCTATAACACCATGGACATACTGTCTCTACAACACCATGGACATACTGTCTCTATAACACCATGGACATACTGTCTCTATAACACCATGGACATACTGTCTCTATTACACCATGGACATACTGTCTCTACAACACCATGGACATACTGTCTCTATAACACCATGGACATACTGTCTCTACAACACCATGGACATACTGTCTCTACAACACCATGGACATACTGTCTCTACAACACCATGGGCATACTGTCTCTAAAACACATGGACATACTGTCACACATGGACATACTGTCTCTACAACACCATGGACATACTGTCTCTATAACACCATGGACATACTGTCTCTATAACACCATGGACATACTGTCTCTATGGACATACTGTCTCTATAACACCATGGACATACTGTCTCTATAACACCATGGACATACTGTCTCTATAACACCATGGACATACTGTCTCTATAACACCATGGACATACTGTCTCTACAACACCATGGACATACTGTCTCTACAACACCATGGACATACTGTCTCTATAACACCATGGACATACTGTCTCTATGACACCATGGACATACTGTCTCTACAACACCATGGACATACTGTCTCTACAACACCATGGACATACTGTCTCTATAACACCATGGACATACTGTCTCTATAACACCATGGACATACTGTCTCTATAACACCATGGACATACTGTCTCTATAACACCATGGACATACTGTCTCTATAACACCATGGACATACTGTCTCTACAACACCATGGACATACTGTCTCTATAACACCATGGACATACTGTCTCTATAACACCATGGACATACTGTCTCTATAACACCATGGACATACTGTCTCTATAACACCATGGACATACTGTCTCTACAACACCATGGACATACTGTCTCTACAACACCATGGACATACTGTCTCTATAACACCATGGACATACTGTCTCTACAACACCATGGACATACTGTCTCTACAACACCATGGACATACTGTCTCTATAACACCATGGACATACTGTCTCTACAACACCATGGACATACTGTCTCTACAACACCATGGACATACTGTCTCTATAACACCATGGACATACTGTCTCTATAACACCATGGACATACTGTCTCTATAACACCATGGACATACTGTCTCTATAACACCATGGACATACTGTCTCTATAACACCATGGACATACTGTCTCTATAACACCATGGACATGTCTCTATAACACCATGGACTGTCTCTACAACACCATGGACATACTGTCTCTATAACACCATGGACATACTGTCTCTATAACACCATGGACATACTGTCTCTACAACACCATGGACATACTGTCTCTATAACACCATGGACATACTGTCTCTATAACACCATGGACATACTGTCTCTATAACACCATGTACATACTGTCTCTATAACACCATGGACATACTGTCTCTATAACACCATGGACATACTGTCTCTATAACACCATGGACATACTGTCTCTATAACACCATGGACATACTGTCTCTACAACACCATGGACATGTCTCTACAACACCATGGACATACTGTCTCTATAACACCATGGACATACTGTCTCTATAACACCATGGACATACTGTCTCTATTACACCATGGACATACTGTCTCTATAACACCATGGACATACTGTCTCTACAACACCATGGGCACACACACCATGGACATACTGTCTCTACAACACCATGGACATACTGTCTCTATAACACCATGGACATACTGTCTCTATAACACCATGGACATACTGTCTCTACAACACCATGTACATACTGTCTCTACAACACCATGTACATACTGTCTCTATAACACCATGGACATACTGTCTCTACGACACCATGGACATACTGTCTCTACAACACCATGGACATACTGTCTCTATAACACCATGGACATACTGTCTTTACAACACCATGGACATACTGTCTCTATAACACCATGGACATACTGTCTCTATAACACCATGGACAGACTGTCTCTATAACACCATGGACATACTGTCTCTATAACACCATGGACATACTGTCTCTACAACACCGTGGACATACTGTCTCTATAACACCATGGACATACTGTCTCTATAACACCATGGACATACTGTCTCTATAACACCATGGACATACTGTCTCTATAACACCATGGACATACTGTCTCTATAACACCATGGACATACTGTCTCTATAACACCATGGACATACTGTCTCTATAACACCATGGACATACTGTCTCTATAACACCATGGACACACTGTCTCTATAACACATGGACATACTGTCTCTATAACACCATGGACATACTGTCTCTACAACACCATGGACATACTGTCTCTATAACACCATGGACATACTGTCTCTATAACACCATGGACATACTGTCTCTATTACACCATGGACATACTGTCTCTATAACACCATGGACATACTGTCTCTACAACACCATGGGCATACTGTCTCTACAACACCATGGACATACTGTCTCTACAACACCATGGGCATACTGTCTCTACAACACCATGGACATACTGTCTCTATGACACCATGGACATACTGTCTCTATAACACCATGGACATACTGTCTCTATAACACCATGGACATACTGTCTCTATAACACCATGGACATACTGTCTCTATAACACCATGGACATACTGTCTCTATTACACCATGGACATACTGTCTCTATAACACCATGGACATACTGTCTTTACAACACCATGGGCATACTGTCTCTATAACACCATGGACATACTGTCTCTATAACACCATGGACAGACTGTCTCTATAACACCATGGACATACTGTCTCTACAACACCATGGACATACTGTCTCTATAACACCATGGACATACTGTCTCTATAACACCATGGACATACTGTCTCTACAACACCATGGACATACTGTCTCTATAACACCATGGACATACTGTCTCTATAACACCATGGACATACTGTCTCTATAACACCATGTACATACTGTCTCTATAACACCATGGACATACTGTCTCTATAACACCATGGACATACTGTCTCTATAACACCATGGACATACTGTCTCTATAACACATGGACATACTGTCTCTACAACACCATGGACATACTGTCTCTACAACACCATGGACATACTGTCTCTATAACACCATGGACATACTGTCTCTATAACACCATGGACATACTGTCTCTATTACACCATGGACATACTGTCTCTATAACACCATGGACATACTGTCTCTACAACACCATGGGCATACTGTCTCTACAACACCATGGACATACTGTCTCTACAACACCATGGGCATACTGTCTCTACAACACCATGGACATACTGTCTCTACAACACCATGGGCATACTGTCTCTATAACACCATGGACATACTGTCTCTATAACACCATGGACATACTGTCTCTATAACACCATGGACATACTGTCTCTATAACACCATGGACATACTGTCTCTACACCATGGACATACTGTCTCTATAACACCATGGACATACTGTCTCTACAACACCATGGGCATACTGTCTCTACAACACCATGGACATACTGTCTCTACAACACCATGTACATACTGTCTATGTACATACTGTCTCTATAACACCATGGACATACTGTCTCTATAACACCATGGACATACTGTCTCTATAACACCATGGACATACTGTCTCTATAACACCATGGACATACTGTCTCTATTACACCATGGACATACTGTCTCTATAACACCATGGACATACTGTCTCTACAACACCATGGACATACTGTCTCTACAACACCATGGACAGATCCAAGGGGACATACTGTCTCTACGACACCATGGAAATACTGTCTCTACGACACCATGGACATACTGTCTCTACAACACCATGTACATACTGTCTCTATAACACCATGGACATACTGTCTCTACAACACCATGGACATACTGTCTCTACAACACCATGGACAGATCCAAGGGGACATACTGTCTCTACGACACCATGGAAATACTGTCTCTACGACACCATGGACATACTGTCTCTACAACACCATGTACATACTGTCTCTATAACACCATGGACATACTGTCCCTACAACACCATGGACATACTGTCTCTATAACACCATGGACATACTGTCTCTACGACACCATGGACATACTGTCTCTACAACACCATGGACATACTGTCTCTACAACACCATGGACATACTGTCTCTACAACACCATGGACATACTGTCTCTACAACACCATGGACAGACTGTCTCTATAACACCATGGACATACTGTCTCTACAACACCATGGACATACTGTCTCTATAACACCATGGACATACTGTCTCTATAACACCATGGACATACTGTCTCTATAACACCATGGACATACGGTCTCTATAACACCATGGACATACTGTCTCTATAACACCATGTACATACTGTCTCTACAACACCATGGACATACTGTCTCTACAACACCATGGACATACTGTCTCTACAACACCATGGACATACTGTCTCTACAACACCATGGACATACGGTCTCTATGACACCATGGACATACTGTCTCTATAACACCATGGACATACTGTCTCTACAACACCATGGACATACTGTCTCTACAACACCATGGACATACTGTCTCTATAACACCATGGACATACGGTCTCTATAACACCATGGACATACTGTCTCTATAACACCATGGACATACTGTCTCTACAACACCATGTACATACTGTCTCTACAACACCATGTACATACTGTCTCTATAACACCATGTACATACTGTCTCTACAACACCATGTACATACTGTCTCTACAACACCATGGGCATACTGTCTCTACAACACCATGGACATACGGTCTCTATGACACCATGGACATACTGTCTCTATAACACCATGGACATACTGTCTCTATAACACCATGGACATACTGTCTCTATAACACCATGGACATACTGTCTCTATAACAACATGGACATACTGTCTCTACAACACCATGGACATACTGTCTCTACAACACCATGGACATACTGTCTCTACAACACCATGGACATACTGTCTCTACAACACCATGGACATACTGTCTCTACAACACCATGGACATACTGTCTCTATAACACCATGGACATACTGTCTCTACAACACCATGGACATACTGTCTCTATAACACCATGGACATACTGTCTCTATAACACCATGGACATACTGTCTCTACAACACCATGGACATACTGTCTCTATAACACCATGGACATACTGTCTCTATAACACCATGGACATACTGTCTCTACAACACCATGGACATACTGTCTCTATAACACCATGGACATACTGTCTCTACAACACCATGGACATACTGTCTCTACAACACCATGGACAGACTGTCTCTATAACACCATGGACATACTGTCTCTATAACACCATGGACATACTGTCTCTATAACACCATGGACATACTGTCTCTATAACAACATGGACATACTGTCTCTACAACACCATGTACATACTGTCTCTACAACACATGGACATACTGTCTCTACAACACCATGGACATACTGTCTCTATAACACCATGGACATACTGTCTCTACAACACCATGGACAGACTGTCTCTATAACACCATGGACATACTGTCTCTATAACACCATGGACATACTGTCTCTATAACACCATGGACATACTGTCTCTATAACACCATGGACATACTGTATCTACAACACCATGTACATACTGTCTCTATAACACCATGGACATACTGTCTCTATAACACCATGGACATACTGTCTCTATAACACCATGGACATACTGTCTCTATAACACCATGGACAGACTGTCTCTATAACACCATGGACATACTGTCTCTATAACACCATGGACATACTGTCTCTATAACACCATGGACATACTGTCTCTATAACACCATGGACACACTGTCTCTATAACACCATGGACATACTGTCTCTACAACACCATGGGCATACTGTCTCTACAACACCATGGACATACTGTCTCTACAACACCATGGGCAAACTGTCTCTATAACACCATGGACATACTGTCTCTATAACACCATGGACATACTGTCACTACAACACCATGTACATACTGTCTCTATAACACCATGGACATACTGTCTCTATAACACATGGACATACTGTCTCTACAACACCATGGGCATACTGTCTCTACAACACCATGGACATACTGTCTCTATAACACCATGGACATACTGTCTCTACAACACCATGGGCATACTGTCTCTACAACCCCATGGACATACTGTCTCTATAACACCATGGACATACTGTCTCTACAACACCATGGACAGATCCAAGGGGACATACTGTCTCTACGAACCATGGACATACTGTCTCTACAGACACCATGGACATGACCCTGTCTCTATAACACCATGTCATACTGGTCTATTGAACACCATGGATAACACCATGGACATCAGCTCTGGGGTTGGAACTGTCTCTACAACACCATAATACTGTCTCTATAACAGTCATGTCTGGTCTATATAACACCATGGCATAATGGCAGTCAGCTCTGGGGTTGAACCCTGGTCTATATAATGGCAGTCGGCTCTGGGGTTGAACCCTGGTCTATATAATGGCAGTCAGCTCTATAGCTGGGGTTGAACCCTGGTCTATATAATGGCAGTCAGCTCTAGGGTTGATCCCTGGTCTATATAATAACAGTTGGCTCTGGGGTTGAACCCTGGTCTATATAATAACAGTCAGCTCTAGGGTTGATCCCTGGTCTATATAATAACAGTCGGCTCTGGGGTTGAACCCTGGTCTATATAATAACAGTCAGCTCTGGGGTTGAACCCTGGTCTATATAATAAAGTCAGCTCTGGGGTTGAACCCTGGTCTATATAATAACAGTCAGCTCTGGGGTTGAACCCTGGTCTATATAATAACAGTCAGCTCTGGGGTTGAACCCTGGTCTATATAATAACAGTCAGCTCTGGGGTTGAACCCTGGTCTATATAATAAAGTCAGCTCTGGGGTTGAACCCTGGTCTATATAATAACAGTCAGCTCTGGGGTTGAACCCTGGTCTATATAATAACAGTTGGCTCTGGGGTTGAACCCTGGTCTATATAATAACAGTCAGCTCTGGGGTTGAACCCTGGTCTATATAATAACAGTCAGCTCTGGGGTTGAACCCTGGTCTATATAATAACAGTCAGCTCTGGGGTTGAACCCTGGTCTATATAATAACAGTCAGCTCTGGGGTTGAACCCTGGTCTATATAATAACAGTCAGCTCTGGGGTTGAACCCTGGTCTATATAATAACAGTCAGCTCTGGGGTTGAACCCTGGTCTATATAATAACAGTCAGCTCTGGGGTTGAACCCTGGTCTATATAATAACAGTCAGCTCTGGGGTTGAACCCTGGTCTATATAATAACAGTCAGCTCTGGGG
>NW_026279248.1:0-5000 GCF_023373465.1 Oncorhynchus keta | reverse complement strand
CTTCACTTGCTTTGTCAATGTAAACACCTGTTTCCCAAGTCAATGAAGACCCTTGAGAATTGAGGGTCAGAGTCAGAGAGAGACAAAGACAGAGAGAATGAGGGAAGGAAGACGGTCCTGTGACTCCAGCTACTCTGATATATGACTCCATTAAACCCTTTCTGTGTGTTTGTAAACAGCTGCTCCCAGTTGAATGTGTTGAGAGTCAGAGAGAGAGAGAGAGAGAGACAAAGACAGAGAGAATGAGGGAAGGAAGACGTTCCTGTGCTACTCTGATATATGACTGCTAATGTGTCTATTCCACAGTTACAGCTGTTGTAGTGCTGTGTTCCATCGGTGCTTTGGTGCATCGTCAGCAGAAGTGAAAGTGTGGGTCACACTGCCCCCTACAGGATATTGTAAGAACTACACCAATTTACCTGAATCAGACAGTGGTACTGTAACACACACACACACGCACGCACGCACGCACGCACGCACGCACGCACGCACGCACACACACACACACACACACACACACACACTACAATAGGATGACGTAATCCCAAACGATAGTCTCTCCTCCTCTCCTCCGTCTCCCTACAGAGCTCCAGCAGAGGCTCTGGACTGTATCTAAACCTCTAATACATTAGAATGGTCTGTATCAAAAGATTACATTAGAGGCTCTGGTCTGTATCAAAACCTCTAGATTACATTAGAGGCTCTGGGCTGTATCTAAACCTCTAGATTACATTAGAGGCTCTGGTCTGTATCAAAACCTCTAGATTACATTAGAGGCTCTGGTCTGTATCAAAACCTCTAGATTACATTAGAGGCTCTGGTCTGTATCAAAACCTCTAGATTACATTAGAGGCTCTGGTCTGTATCAAAACCTCTAGATTACATTAGAGGCTCTGGTCTGTATCAAAACCTCTAGATTACATTAGAGGCTCTGGTCTGTATCAAAACCTCTAGATTACATTAGAGGCTCTGGACTGTATCAAAACCTCTAGATTACATTAGAGGCTCTGGTCTGTATCTAAACCTCTAGATTACATTAGAGGCTCTGGACTGTATCAAAACCTCTAGATTACATTAGAGACTCTGGACTGTATCATCTAAACCTCTAGATTACATTAGAGGCTCTGGACTGTATCTAAACCTCTAGATTACATTAGAGGCTCTGGTCTGTATCTAAACATTAGAGGCTCTAGATCTACATTTAGAGGCTCTGGACTGTATCAAAACCTCTAGATTACATTAGAGGCTCTGGTCTGTATCAAAACCTCTAGATTACATTAGAGGCTCTGGATCTGATTACATTAGAGGCTCTGGTCTGTAAAAACCTCTAGATTACATTAGAGGCTCTGGACTGTATCAAAACCTCTAGATTACATTAGAGGCTCTGGACTGTATCTAAAACCTCTAGATTACATTAGAGGCTCTGGACTGTATCAAAACCTCTAGATTACATTAGAGGCTCTGGTCTGTATCTAAAACCTCTAGATTACATTAGAGGCTCTGGTCTGTATCAAAACCTCTAGATTACATTAGAGGCTCTGGTCTGTATCTAAAACCTCTAGATTACATTAGAGGCTCTGGACTGTATCTAAACCTCTAGATTACATTAGAGGCTCTGGACTCTGTATCTAAACCTCTAGATTACATTAGAGGCTCTGGTCTGTATCAAAACCTCTAAACCTCTAGATTACATTAGAGGCTCTGGACTGTATCAAAACCTCTAGATTACATTAGAGGCTCTGGTATCAAAACCTCTGATTACATTAGAGGCTCTGGTCTCCGTATCAAAACCTCTAGTATCTCTGGTCCGTAACCTCTAGATTACATTAGAGGCTCTGGTCTGTATCAAACCTCTAGATTACATTAGAGGCTCTGGTCTGTATCTAAACCTCTAGATTACATTAGAGGCTCTGGACTGTATCTAAACCTCTAGATTACATTAGAGGCTCTGGACTGTATCTAAACCTCTAGATTACATTAGAGGCTCTGGTCTATCAAAACCTCTATTACATTAAATCAAAACTCTAGATTACATTAGAGGCTCTGGTCTGTATCTAAACCTCTAGATTACATTAGAGGCTCTGGCTCTGTATCTAAACCTCTAGATTACATTAGAGGCTCTGGTCTGTATCAAAACCTCTAGATTACATTAGAGGCTCTGGTCTGTATCTAAACCTCTAGATTACATTAGAGGCTCTGGTCTGTATCAAAACCTCTAGATTACATTAGAGGCTCTGGTCTGTATCTAAACCTCTAGATTACATTAGAGGCTCTGGACTGTATCAAAACCTCTAGATTACATTAGAGGCTCTGGTCTGTATTATGGCTCTAAACCTCTAGATTACATTAGAGGCTCTGGACTGTATCTAAACCTCTAGATTACATTAGAGGCTCTGGACTGTATCAAAACCTCTAGATTACATTAGAGGCTCTGGTCTGTATCTAAACCTCTAGATTACATTAGAGGCTCTGGTCTGTATCAAAACCTCTAGATTACATTAGAGGCTCTGGTCTGTATCTAAACCTCTAGATTACATTAGAGGCTCTGGACTGTATCTAAACCTCTAGATTACATTAGAGGCTCTGGACAAACCTTGGATGAATATTCTTGTTTTTAGTGATCTAAACCTCAGATTTATAAATGTTAAAATTAAGTTGTATATTTTATAACGGGGTTCTGAATAAATCATTATGTCAGGGCTCTGGTCTAACATCTGGATTGTTAGAGATCTGGACTGTATCTAAACCGTTATGTTAATTTCACAGGCTAGTCAAAACACACATACGTGCGCACGCATACACACACACACACACACATACACAGATAGTTCATGTTACATTCCCATTCACTGCCCCTCACCCTTCCCCCCCTCTTCTCCCACACACTCCCTTCACTCTCTTCTCCATTCACTGTCCCCTCCCTTCTCCCCCTCTCTCCCTCTCCCCCCCTTCACTCTCTTCTCCATTCACTGTCCCCTCCCTTCTCCCCCCCTCTCTCCCTCTCCTTCACTCTCTTCTCCATTCACTGTCCCCTCCCCTTCTACCCCCTCTCTCCCTCTCCCTCTCCTTCTCTTCTCCCATTCACTGTCCCCTCCCCTTCTCCCCTCCCCTCTCACTCTTCCCCATCCCTCCCCCCTCCCCTCTCCTTCCTCTCCTCCATTCACTGTCCCCTCCCCTCACTGTCCCCTCCCCTCACTGTCCCCTCCCCTTCTCCCCCCTCTCTCCCTCTCCTCCTTTCTCGTTGTCCATTCACTGTCCCCTCTCCTCCTTCCCCCCTCTAATAGAGAAAAAGAGAGGGAGACTAAAATAGTCCAGTGGCCTCCTCTTCCTCCTCCTCTTCCTCCTCCTCTTCCTCCTCTTGTTTTAGAGTGATTACTCAAAGCCCACAGTTTGACACAATGAGATCAACCCAGCTACACACAATGAATAGATTACCATACCAGGCCATCAGCAAACGGAAACCTACACACACACACACACACCTACGCACGCACACACATACGCACGCACACACATATGCACGCACACACACGCACAGACACACACACACGTCAAGAACTGTGACATCACCAAGGTGTGATGCGTAACATTCCATGAAACCAGTCAGCATCTTTGGTCTCATTTTCTCTCCTATTTTCCATCATCTATAAACAATTGCCTATCCTCTCTCCTCTCTCTTTCTCCTCTCCTCCTCTCCTCCCCTCCTCCCCTCTTCCTCTCCTCTCTCTTTCTCCTCTCCTCCTCTCCTCCCCTCCTCCCCTCTTCCTCTCCTCTCTCTTTCTCCTCTCCTCCTCTCCTCCCCTCCTCCCCTCTTCCTCTCCTCTCTCTTTCTCCTCTCCTCCTCTCCTCTCCTCCTCCCCTCTTCCTCTCCTCTCTCTTACTCCTCTCCTCTCCTCTCCTCCCCTCCTCCTCTTCTCTCTTTCTCCTCTCCTTCTCCTCCCCTCATTTTATCTCCTATTTTCCATCATCTATAAACCATTGTTGTCTATCCTCTATCCTCCTCTCCCCCCACCTCCTCTCCCTCCCCTTCTCACCTCTTCCTCTCCTTCCCTCTTCCCCTCCTCCCTCCCCTCCTCTCCTTCCCCTTCCTCCACCTCTTCCTTTCCTCCACCTCTTCCTCCCCTTTTCCTCCCTTTCCTCCCCTCCTCCCTCCTCTCCCTCCCTCCCTCCTCACGTCTCTCTGTTTTCTCTCTTTCTACTTTTCTCCTCTCTTAGCAACCAGCCTCTTTCTATTTCCAGCATTCCCCCTTATCCCTTGAGTTCCCCATTTACCCTGCTCTCATTCTCTCTTCTCCTCTTCCTCTTCTCTCCTCTCCTCTCCTCCCTCTCCTCCTCTGCCCCATTTACCCCGCTCTCATTCTCTCCCTTTCCTCTCTCCCTCTTTCCTCTCCTCTTCCCCATTTACAAGGCTCTCATTCTCTCTCTCCTCTTCCTCTCCTCCTCTCCTCTCCTCTCCTCTTCCTCTCCTCTCCTCTTCCTCCTCTTCCCCATTTACCCCGCTCTCATTCTCATTCTCCTCCTACCCCCCATCTCTCTCATTATTGGCTATTGACATGAGAAACATATGTTTACATTGTCAAAAGCAAATTAAATAAACAATAACAACAACAACAAAACCAAAGCAAAAAATAAATTGTAGAAATGAAAAATCAAGAAAAGGTTTATCTCTCTCCTGGCTGAGCAGGTATCAGACCTCTCTCCCTGAGCAGGTATCAGGAGATCAGACCTCTCTCTCCCTGAGCAGGTATCAGGACCTCAGACCTCTCTCTCCCTGGAGCAGGTATCAGGGAGATCAGACCTCTCTCTCTCCCTGAGCAGGTATCAGACCTCTCTCTCTCTCCTTGAGCAGGTATCAGGAGATCAGACCTCTCCCTCGAGCAGGCATCTCCCTGAGCAGGTATCAGGAGATCAGACCTCTCTCTCCCCCTGAGCAGGTATCAGACCCTCTCTCCCCTGAGCAGGTATCAGGAGATCAGACCTCTCTCTCCCTGAGCAGGTAT
>NW_026279247.1:0-27599 GCF_023373465.1 Oncorhynchus keta | reverse complement strand
AACAGTAGTGGAGAGGGTAGCAAGTTTTAAGTTCCTCGGCATACACATCACAGACAAACTGAATTGGTCCACTCACACTGACAGCGTCGTGAAGAAGGCGCAGCAGCGCCTCTTCAACCTCAGGAGGCTGAAGAAATTCGGCTTGTCACCAAAAGCACTCACAAACTTCTACAGATGCACAATCGAGAGCATCCTGGCGGGCTGTATCACCGCCTGGTACGGCAACTGCTCCGCCCTCAACCGTAAGGCTCTCCAGAGGGTAGTGAGGTCTGCACAACGCATCACCGGGGGCAAACTACCTGCTAACATTGCCACTGACCCAACTCCAGCCACTTTAATAATGGGAATTGATGGGAAATGATGTAAATATATCACTAGCCACTTTTAACAATGCTACCTTATATAATGTTACTTACCCTACATTATTCATCTCATATGCATACGTATATACTGTACTCTATATCATCGACTGCATCCTTATGTAATACATGTATCACTAGCCACTTTAACTATGCCACTTTGTTTACTTTGTCTTCATACTCATCTCATATGTATATACTGTACTCGATACCATCTACTGTATGCTGCTCTGTACCATCACTCATTCATATATCCTTATGTACATATTCCTTATCCCCTTACACTGTGTATAAGACAGTAGTTTTGGAATTGTTAGTTAGATTACTTGTTGGTTATCACTGCATTGTCGGAACTAGAAGCACAAGCATTTCGCTACACTCGCATTAACATCTGCTAACCATGTGTATGTGACAAAATTTGATTTGATTTGATATACCATGAAGACTGGTTGAATGTTTACTAATTTATTTGTACCTTTATTTAACCAGGCAAATCAGTTAAGAACAAATTCTTATTTTCAATGACGGCCTGGGAAAAGTGGGTTAACTGCCTGTTCAGGGGCAGAACAACAGATTTGTACCTTGTCAGCTCGGGGATTCGAACTTGCAACCTTGCGGTTACTAGTCCAACGCTCTAACCACTAGGCTACCCTGCCGACTAAGCATATTTTTTATAAAGTCACGTTATACCATGAAGACTGAATTACCCCCAACCCCCCCAACCCTGACCCTACAGGAGGACCCCTCCAACCCCCACTCCAGCCTTAACACAACCCTGACCCTACAGGAGGACCTCTCCAACCCCCACTCCAGCCTTAACACAGCCCTGACCCTACAGAAGGACCCCTCCAACCCCCACTCCAGCCTTAACACAGCCCTGACCCTACAGGAGGACCCCTCCAACCCCCACTCCAGCCTTAACACAACCCTGACCCTACAGGAGGACCCTCCAACCCCCACTCCAGCCTTAACACAGCCCTGACCCTACAGGAGGACCCCTCCAACCCCACTCCAGCCTTAACACAGCCCTGACCCTACAGGAGGACCCCTCCAACCCCCACTCCAGCCTTAACACAACCCTGACCCTACAGGAGGACCCCTCCAACCCCCACTCCAGCCTTAACACAACCCTGACCCTACAGGAGGACCCCTCCAACCCCCACTCCAGCCTTAACACAGCCCTGACCCTACAGGAGGACCCCTCCAACCCCCCACTCCAGCCTTAACACAACCTTGACCCTACAGGAGGACCCCCTCCAACCCCCACTCCAGCCTTAACACAGCCCTGACCCTACAGGAGGACCCCTCCAACCCCCACTGCAGCCTTAACACAACCCTGACCCTACAGGAGGACCCCTCCAACCCCCCACTCCAGCCTTAACACAACCCTGACCCTACAGGAGGACCCCTCCAACCCCAGGCAGACCTAGCAGGGTAATATTGTAGTAATAGAGAGAGAGAGACACCCTTAGCAGGGTAATATTGTAGTAATAGAGAGAGAGACAGGCACACCTAGCAGGGTAATATTGTAGTAATAGAGAGACACCCTAGGCAGACCTAGCAGGGTAATATTGTAGTAATTGCGTAACCGTCCCTTTAAGGCTCCCCGGCCGAGGCCCTTATAAGGAGATGTTGGGTCGAGTCACATGGAGGAAGAATGTTCAGCCTGGTCATGTGACCAGGGAGAGGAAGCCAGACTCAATGAATGAGGATCTCCCCGAGAGAGTCAGCATGTGTGTGTGTGTGTGTGTGTGTGTGTGTGTGTGTGTGTGTGTGTGTGTGTGTGTGTGTGTGTGTGTGTGTGTGTGTGTGTGTGTGTGTGTGTGTGTGTGTGTGTGTGTGTGTGTGTGTGTGTGTGTGTGTGTGTGTGTGCGTGTGTGCCTGCGTGTGTGTGTGTGTGTGTGTGTGTGTGTGTGTGTGTGTGTGTGTGTGTGTGTGTGTGTGTGTGTGTGTGTGTGTGTGTGTGTGTGTGTGTGTGAGTTTGTGTGTGGCTGGATACAGTATGTTCATTGGTATGGCTCATACAGGGAGGGGGGAGAGGAGAGGGAGGGAGAGAGAGTGATGACAGACTGAGATTAGTTGAGCTACCCACTTTACCACTGCAGTCAACACCCCCGACTCAACACACACACACACACACACACACACACACACACACACACACACACACACACACACACACACACACACACACACACACACACACACACACACACACACACACACACACACACACACACACACACACACACACACACACACACACACACACACACACACACACACACACACACACAGACTACTGTTTCTTCTTCTGCAACACTCAGTGTCTCACCCCCTCCTCCCTCCCTCCCCTCTCTGTCCCTCCTCTCCCTGTCCCTCCCTCCCCTCTCTCTCTCATTTTTTAATTAAATTCAAAGGTGATGAGATGAGCCTATAGGTGGTCAGAGACCTGCCAGTGTGGTCAATTGGATCAAGACAAAGGAGCTAATCGTACAGGAAAAGGATTCACCATTCACATCAATGGGGCTTTAGTTTCTTTCACCAACAAACTATCATGGTCCAAACACACCAAGACAGTTGTGAAGAGGGCACGACAAAACATATTCCCCCTCAGGAGACTGAAAAGATTTGGCATGGGTCTCCAGATCCTCAAAAAGTTCTACAGCTGCACCATCGAGAGCATCCTGACTGGTTACATCACCGCCCGGTACGACAACTACTCAGCATCCGACCGTAAGGTGCTACAGAGGGTAGTGTCCTATAGAGAGGGTCCTATAGAGGGTGGTACGTACAGCCCAGTACAACTACTCAGCATCCGACCGTAAGGTGCTACAGAGGGTAGTGTCCTATAGAGGGGGTCCTATAGAGGGTGGTACAGAGGGTAGTGTCCTATAGAGGGGGTCCTATAGAGGGTGGTACGTACAGCCCAGTACAACTACTCAGCATCCGACCGTAAGGTGCTACAGAGGGTAGTGTCCTATAGAGGGGGTCCTATAGAGGGTGGTACAGAGGGTAGTGTCCTATAGAGGGGGTCCTATAGAGGGTGGTACGTACAGCCCAGTACAACTACTCAGCATCCGACCGTAAGGTGCTACAGAGGGTAGTGTCCTATAGAGAGGGTCCTATAGAGGGTGCTACAGAGGGTAGTGTCCTATAGAGAGGGTCCTATAGAGGGTGCTACAGAGGGTAGTGTCCTATAGAGAGGGTCCTATAGAGGGTGGTACGTACAGCCCAGTACAACTACTCAGCATCCGACCGTAAGGTGCTACAGAGGGTAGTGTCCTATAGAGAGGGTCCTATAGAGGGTGCTACAGAGGGTAGTGTCCTATAGAGAGGGTGCTACAGAGGGTAGTGTCCTATAGAGAGGGTCCTATAGAGGGTGCTACAGAGGGTAGTGTCCTATAGAGAGGGTCCTATAGAGGGTGGTACGTACAGCCCAGTACAACTACTCAGCATCCGACCGTAAGGCGCTACAGAGGGTAGTGTCCTATAGAGAGGGTGCTACAGAGGGTAGTGTCCTATAGAGAGGGTCCTATAGAGGGTGCTACAGAGGGTAGTGTCCTATAGAGAGGGTCCTATAGAGGGTGGTACGTACAGCCCAGTACAACTACTCAGCATCCGACCGTAAGGTGCTACAGAGGGTAGTGTCCTATAGAGAGGGTCCTATAGAGGGTGCTACAGAGGGTAGTGTCCTATAGAGAGGGTGCTACAGAGGGTAGTGTCCTATAGAGAGGGTCCTATAGAGGGTGCTACAGAGGGTAGTGTCCTATAGAGGGGGTCCTATAGAGGGTGGTACGTACGGCCCAGTACATCACTGGGGCCAAGCTTCCTGCCATCCAGGACCTCTATACCAGGCGGTGTCAGAGGAAGGCTCAAAAAATTGTCAAAGACTCCAGACACCCGAGTTATAGTTCTCTCTACTATCGCACGGCAAGCGGTACCAGAGCGCCAATTCTAGGTCCAAAAGTCTCCTTAACAGCTTCTACCCCCAAAGCCATAAGACTGGTGAACAATTAATCAAATGGCCACCGGACAACGGACATTGACCCCCTGCTGCTACTCACTGTTTATTATCACCCCTACCGACATGTACAAATTACCTCAACTCACCTGTACTCCTGCACACTCTGTACCGGTACCCCCTGTATATAGCCTCCACATTGACTCTGTAAAGGTACCCCCTGTATATAGCCTCCACATTGACTCTGTACTGGTACCCCCCTGTATATAGCCTCCACATTGACTCTGTACCGGTACCCCCTGTATATAGCCTCCACATTGACTCTGTACCGGTACCCCCTGTATATAGCCTCCACATTGACTCTGTACCAGTACCCCCTGTATATAGCCTCCACATTGACTCTGTACCGGTACCCCCTGTATATAGTCTCCACATTGACTCTGTACCGGTACCCCCTGTATATAGTCTCCACATTGACTCTGTACTGGTACCCCCTGTATATAGCCTCCACATTGACTCTGTACCGGTATCCCCTGTATATAGCCTCCACATTGACTCTGTACCGGTACCCCCTGTATATAGCCTCCACATTGACTCTGTACCGGTACCCCCTGTATATAGTCTCCACATTGACTCTGTACTGTAATATCCTGTTGTATTCAGCATTTCACTGTGAGGTCTACAACACCTGTTGTATTCAGCATTTCACTGTGAGGTCTACTACACCTGTTGTATTCAGCATTTCACTGTAAGGTCTACTACACCTGTTGTATTCAGCATTTCACTGTGAGGTCTACTACACCTGTTGTATTCAGCATTTCACTGTGAGGTCTACTACACCTGTTGTATTCAGCATTTCACTGTAAGGTCTACTACACCTGTTGTATTCAGC
Organism: Oncorhynchus keta; assembly: GCF_023373465.1. Lineage (NCBI taxonomy): Eukaryota > Metazoa > Chordata > Actinopteri > Salmoniformes > Salmonidae > Oncorhynchus > Oncorhynchus keta. The sequence continues at coordinate 22,384 of NW_026279247.1, read as the reverse complement.
ATTTCACTGTCAGGTCTACTACACCTGTTGTATTCAGCATTTCACTGTGAGGTCTACTACACCTGTTGTATTCAGCATTTCACTGTGAGGTCTACTACACCTGTTGTATTCAGCATTTCACTGTGAGGTCTACTACACCTGTTGTATTCAACATTTCACTGTGAGGTCTACAACACCTGTTGTATTCAGCATTTCACTGTGAGGTCTACTACACCTGTTGTATTCAGCATTTCACTGTGAGGTCTACTACACCTGTTGTATTCAGCATTTCACTGTGAGGTCTACTACACCTGTTGTATTCAGCATTTCACTGTGAGGTCTACTACACCTGTTGTATTCAGCATTTCACTGTGAGGTCTACTACACCTGTTGTATTCAGCATTTCACTGTGAGGTCTACTACACCTGTTGTATTCAGCATTTCACTGTGAGGTCTACTACACCTGTTGTATTCAGCATTTCACTGTAAGGTCTACTACACCTGTTGTATTCAGCATTTCACTGTGAGGTCTACTACACCTGTTGTATTCAGCATTTCACTGTAAGGTCTACTACACCTGTTGTATTCAGCATTTCACTGTAAGGTCTACTACACCTGTTGTATTCAGCATTTCACTGTGAGGTCTACTACACCTGTTGTATTCAGCATTTCACTGTAAGGTCTACTACACCTGTTGTATTCAGCATTTCACTGTAAGGTCTACTACACCTGTTGTATTCAGCATTTCACTGTGAGGTCTACTACACCTGTTGTATTCAGCATTTCACTGTGAGGTCTACTACACCTGTTGTATTCAGCATTTCACTGTAAGGTCTACTACACCTGTTGTATTCAGCATTTCACTGTGAGGTCTACTACACCTGTTGTATTCAGCATTTCACTGTGAGGTCTACTACACCTGTTGTATTCAGCATTTCACTGTAAGGTCTACTACACCTGTTGTATTCAGCATTTCACTGTGAGGTCTACTACACCTGTTGTATTCAGCATTTCACTGTGAGGTCTACTACACCTGTTGTATTCAGCATTTCACGGCTCGTGACAAATAACATTTGATTTAATTCTATTTAATTGACACGGCAAACCTTATGTTAACGAAGCAAAGTGAAACAGATAATAAACAAAAATAAAAATAAACATTAAACATTAAACTCACAGAAGTTCCAAAATGAAAATACATTTTTCAAAAAATGTCATATTAAGGTTCTGTAAAAAAAGAGGGGGGGGGGGGTAAAACCTCTCTCTCTTTCTCTCTCCTCGCTGCATTGCTCACACAGTTAGTCAGTTAGAACCTATGAGGTCTGTTCTCTTCTCAGCCGAAGACTCCTTATATGGAAGAAGATGCAGTACCTTAAGAATGGACTCACTCCCCTTCCTCTCTTACCACATCTTGTTGATGTTACAGCCTGAATTTAAAATAGATTCAAATTGAGATGTTGTGCTACTGGTCTACACACAACATCCCATAATGTGCTACTGGTCTAGACACAACATCCCATAATGTGCTACTGGTCTAGACACAACATCCCATAATGTGCTACTGGTCTACACACAACATCCCATAATGTGCTACTGGTCTATACACAACATCCCATAATGTATTACTGGTCTACACAACATCCCATAATGTGCCACTGGTCTACACACAACATCCCATAATGTATTACTGGTCTACACACAACATCCCATAATGTGCTACTGGTCTACACACAACATCCCATAATGTGTTACTGGTCTAGACACAACATCCCATAATGTGCTACTGGTCTAGACACAACATCCCATAATGTGCTACTGGTCTAGACACAACATCCCATAATGTGTTACTGGTCTAGACACAACATCCCATAATGTGTTACTGGTCTATACACAACATCCCATAATGTGTTACTGGTCTAGACACAACATCCCATAATGTGCTACTGGTCTACACACAACATCCCATAATGTGCTACTGGTCTACACACAACATCCCATAATGTGCTACTGGTCTACACACAACATCCCATAATGTGCTACTGGTCTAGACACAACATCCCATAATGTGCTACTGGTCTAGACACAACATCCCATAATGTGCTACTGGTCTACACACAACATCCCATAATGTATTACTGGTCTACACACAACATCCCATAATGTGTTACTGGTCTAGACACAACATCCCATAATGTACTACTGGTCTAGACACAACATCCCATAATGTGCTACTGGTCTAGACACAACATCCCATAATGTACTACTGGTCTAGACACAACATCCCATAATGTACTACTGGTCTAGACACAACATCCCATAATGTACTACTGGTCTAGACACAACATCCCATAATGTACTACTGGTCTAGACACAACATCCCATAATGTATTACTGGTCTAGACACAACATCCCATAATGTACTACTGGTCTAGACACAACATCCCATAATGTGCTACTGGTCTAGACACAACATCCCATAATGTGTTACTGGTCTAGACACAACATCCCATAATGTGCTACTGGTCTACACACAACATCCCATAATGTGCCACTGGTCTACACACAACATCCCATAATGTGTTACTGGTCTACACACAACATCCCATAATGTGCTACTGGTCTACACACAACATCCCATAATGTACTACTGGTCTAGACACAACATCCCATAATGTACTACTGGTCTAGACACAACATCCCATAATGTACTACTGGTCTACACACAACATCCCATAATGTACTACTGGTCTAGACACAACATCCCATAATGTGCTACTGGTCTAGACACAACATCCCATAATGTACTACTGGTCTAGACACAACATCCCATAATGTACTACTGGTCTAGACACAACATCCCATAATGTACTACTGGTCTACACACAACATCCCATAATGTGCTACTGGTCTAGACACAACATCCCATAATGTACTACTGGTCTACACACAACATCCCATAATGTGCTACTGGTCTAGACACAACATCCCATAATGTGCTACTGGTCTACACACAACATCCCATAAAGTGCTACTGGTCTAGACACAACATCCCATAATGTGCTACTGGTCTACACACAACATCCCATAATGTGTTACTGGTCTACACACAACATCCCATAATGTGCTACTGGTCTACACACAAACATCCCATAATGTGCTACTGGTCTACACACAACATCCCATAATGTACTACTGGTCTACACACAACATCCCATAATGTGCTACTGGTCTACACACAACATCCCATAATGTACTACTGGTCTACACACAACATCCCATAATGTGCTACTGGTCTAGACACAACATCCCATAATGTGTTACTGGTCTACACACAACATCCCATAATGTACTACTGGTCTACACACAACATCCCATAATGTGTTACTGGTCTAGACACAACATCCCATAATGTGTTACTGGTCTAGACACAACATCCCATAATGTGCTACTGGTCTACACACAACATCCCATAATGTGTTACTGGTCTAGACACAACATCCCATAATGTGCTACTGGTCTACACACAACATCCCATAATGTACTACTGGTCTAGACACAACATCCCATAATGTGCTACTGGTCTACACACAACATCCCATAATGTGCTACTGGTCTACACACAACATCCCATAATGTGCTACTGGTCTACACACAACATCCCATAATGTGCTACTGGTCTACACACAACATCCCATAATGTACTACTGGTCTACACACAACATCCCATAATGTGCTACTGGTCTAGACACAACATCCCATAATGTGCTACTGGTCTACACACAACATCCCATAATGTGCTACTGGTCTACACACAACATCCCATAATGTGTTACTGGTCTAGACACAACATCCCATAATGTACTACTGGTCTAGACACAACATCCCATAATGTACTACTGGTCTACACACAACATCCCATAATGTGCTACTGGTCTACACACAACATCCCATAATGTGCTACTGGTCTACACACAACATCCCATAATGTACCACTGGTCTACACACAACATCCCATAATGTGCTACTGGTCTACACACAACATCCCATAATGTGTTACTGGTCTACACACAACATCCCATAATGTGCTACTGGTCTACACACAACATCCCATAATGTGCTACTGGTCTACACACAACATCCCATAATGTGCTACTGGTCTACACACAACATCCCATAATGTGCTACTGGTCTACACACAACATCCCATAATGTACTACTGGTCTAGACACAACATCCCATAATGTACTACTGGTCTAGACACAACATCCCATAATGTGCTACTGGTCTACACACAACATCCCATAATGTGCTACTGGTCTACACACAACATCCCATAATGTGCTACTGGTCTACACACAACATCCCATAATGTACTACTGGTCTAGACACAACATCCCATAATGTGCTACTGGTCTACACACAACATCCCATAATGTGCTACTGGTCTAGTCACAACATCCCATAATGTACTACTGGTCTACACACAACATCCCATAATGTGCTACTGGTCTACACACAACATCCCATAATGTGCTACTGGTCTACACACAACATCCCATAATGTGCTACTGGTCTACACACAACATCCCATAATGTGCTACTGGTCTAGACACAACATCCCATAATGTGCTACTGGTCTAGACACAACATCCCATAATGTACTACTGGTCTAGACACAACATCCCATAATGTACTACTGGTCTAGACACAACATCCCATAATGTACTACTGGTCTAGACACAACATCCCATAATGTACTACTGGTCTACACACAACATCCCATAATGTACTACTGGTCTAGACACAACATCCCATAATGTGCTACTGGTCTAGACACAACATCCCATAATGTGTTACTGGTCTAGACACAACATCCCATAATGTGCTACTGGTCTAGACACAACATCCCATAATGTGTTACTGGTCTAGACACAACATCCCATAATGTGCTACTGGTCTACACACAACATCCCATAATGTGCTACTGGTCTACACACAACATCCCATAATGTGCTACTGGTCTACACACAACATCCCATAATGTGCTACTGGTCTAGACACAACATCCCATAATGTGCTACTGGTCTACACACAACATCCCATAATGTGCTACTGGTCTACACACAACATCCCATAATGTGCTACTGGTCTACACAACATCCCATAATGTGCTACTGGTCTACACACAACATCCCATAATGTGCTACTGGTCTACACACAACATCCCATAATGTGCTACTGGTCTACACACAACATCCCATAATGTGCTACTGGTCTACACACAACATCCCATAATGTGCTACTGGTCTACACACAACATCCCATAATGTGCTACTGGTCTAGACACAACATCCCATAATGTGCTACTGGTCTAGACACAACATCCCATAATGTGCTACTGGTCTACACACAACATCCCATAATGTGCTACTGGTCTAGACACAACATCCCATAATGTGTTACTGGTCTAGACACAACATCCCATAATGTGCTACTGGTCTAGACACAACATCCCATAATGTACTACTGGTCTAGACACAACATCCCATAATGTGTTGCTACTGGTCTAGACACAACATCCCATAATGTGTTACTGGTCTAGACACAACATCCCATAATGTACTACTGGTCTAGACACAACATCCCATAATGTGCTACTGGTCTAGACACAACATCCCATAATGTACTACTGGTCTAGACACAACATCCCATAATGTGCTACTGGTCTAGACACAACATCCCATAATGTGTTACTGGTCTAGACACAACATCCCATAATGTGCTACTGGTCTACACACAACATCCCATAATGTGCCACTGGTCTACACACAACATCCCATAATGTGTTACTGGTCTACACACAACATCCCATAATGTGCTACTGGTCTACACACAACATCCCATAATGTGCTACTGGTCTAGACACAACATCCCATAATGTACTACTGGTCTAGACACAACATCCCATAATGTACTACTGGTCTACACACAACATCCCATAATGTACTACTGGTCTAGACACAACATCCCATAATGTGCTACTGGTCTAGACACAACATCCCATAATGTGCTACTGGTCTAGACACAACATCCCATAATGTGTACTGGTCTAGACACAACATCCCATAATGTACTACTGGTCTACACACAACATCCCATAATGTGCTACTGGTCTAGACACAACATCCCATAATGTGTTACTGGTCTACACACAACATCCCATAATGTGCTACTGGTCTAGACACAACATCCCATAATGTGCTACTGGTCTACACACAACATCCCATAATGTGCTACTGGTCTAGACACAACATCCCATAATGTGCTACTGGTCTACACACAACATCCCATAATGTGTTACTGGTCTACACACAACATCCCATAATGTGCTACTGGTCTACACACAACATCCCATAATGTGCTACTGGTCTACACACAACATCCCATAATGTGCTACTGGTCTACACACAACATCCCATAATGTGCTACTGGTCTACACACAACATCCCATAATGTGCTACTGGTCTACACACAACATCCCATAATGTGTTACTGGTCTAGACACAACATCCCATAATGTGTTACTGGTCTACACACAACATCCCATAATGTGTTACTGGTCTACACAAACATCCCATAATGTGTTACTGGTCTAGACACAACATCCCATAATGTGTTACTGGTCTAGACACAACATCCCATAATGTGCTACTGGTCTACACACAACATCCCATAATGTGTTACTGGTCTAGACACAACATCCCATAATGTGCTACTGGTCTACACACAACATCCCATAATGTACTACTGGTCTAGACACAACATCCCATAATGTGCTACTGGTCTACACACAACATCCCATAATGTGCTACTGGTCTACACACAACATCCCATAATGTGCTACTGGTCTACACATCCCATAATGTGCATCCCACAACATATATGTACTACTGGTCTAGACACAACATCCCATAATGTGCTACTGGTCTAGACACAACATCCCATAATGTGCTACTGGTCTACACACAACATCCCATAATGTGCTACTGGTCTACACACAACATCCCATAATGTGTTACTGGTCTAGACACAACATCCCATAATGTGTTACTGGTCTAGACACAACATCCCATAATGTACTACTGGTCTAGACACAACATCCCATAATGTGCTTACTGGTCTACACACAACATCCCATAATGTGCTACTGGTCTACACACAACATCCCATAATGTGCCACTGGTCTACACACACATCCCATAATGTGCTACTGGTCTACACACAACATCCCATAATGTGTTACTGGTCTACACACAACATCCCATAATGTGCTACTGGTCTACACACAACATCCCATAATGTGCTACTGGTCTACACACAACATCCCATAATGTGCTACTGGTCTACACACAACATCCCATAATGTGCTACTGGTCTACACACAACATCCCATAATGTACTACTGGTCTAGACACAACATCCCATAATGTACTACTGGTCTAGACACAACATCCCATAATGTGCTACTGGTCTACACACAACATCCCATAATGTGTACTGGTCTACACACAACATCCCATAATGTGCTACTGGTCTACACACAACATCCCATAATGTACTACTGGTCTAGACACAACATCCCATAATGTGCTACTGGTCTACACACAACATCCCATAATGTGCTACTGGTCTAGTCACAACATCCCATAATGTGCTACTGGTCTAGACACAACATCCCATAATGTGCTACTGGTCTACACACAACATCCCATAATGTGCTACTGGTCTACACACAACATCCCATAATGTGCTACTGGTCTACACACAACATCCCATAATGTGCTACTGGTCTAGACACAACATCCCATAATGTGCTACTGGTCTAGACACAACATCCCATAATGTGCTACTGGTCTAGACACAACATCCCATAATGTACTACTGGTCTAGACACAACATCCCATAATGTACTACTGGTCTAGACACAACATCCCATAATGTACTACTGGTCTACACACAACATCCCATAATGTACTACTGGTCTAGACACAACATCCCATAATGTGCTACTGGTCTAGACACAACATCCCATAATGTACTACTGGTCTAGACACAACATCCCATAATGTGCTACTGGTCTAGACACAACATCCCATAATGTGTTACTGGTCTAGACACAACATCCCATAATGTGCTACTGGTCTACACACAACATCCCATAATGTGCTACTGGTCTAGACACAACATCCCATAATGTGCTACTGGTCTACACACAACATCCCATAATGTGCTACTGGTCTAGACACAACATCCCATAATGTGCTACTGGTCTACACACAACATCCCATAATGTGTTATTGGTCTACACACAACATCCCATAATGTGTTACTGGTCTACACACAACATCCCATAATGTGTTACTGGTCTAGACACAACATCCCATAATGTGCTACTGGTCTAGACACAACATCCCATAATGTATTACTGGTCTACACACAACATCCCATAATGTATTACTGGTCTACACACAACATCCCATAATGTGTTACTGGTCTAGACACAACATCCCATAATGTGTTACTGGTCTAGACACAACATCCCATAATGTGCTACTGGTCTAGACACAACATCCCATAATGTATTACTGGTCTACACACAACATCCCATAATGTGCTACTGGTCTAGACACAACATCCCATAATGTGCTACTGGTCTAGACACAACATCCCATAATGTGCTATTGGTCTAGACACAACATCCCATAATGTGTTACTGGTCTACACACAACATCCCATAATGTGCTACTGGTCTACATACAACATCCCATAATGTGCTGTGGTCTAGACACAACATCCCATAATGTGCTACTGGTCTAGACACAACATCCCATAATGTGTTACATGGTCTAGACACAACATCCCATAATGTGCATGTGGTCTACACACAACATCCCATAATGTGTTACTGGTCTAGACACAACATCCCATAATGTGTTACATGGTCTACACACAACATCCCATAATGTGCTACTGGTCATGTTGTGTTGCTCCATGTTGTTGTCATGTTGTGTGTCATGTTGTTGTCATGTTGTGTTGCTCCATGTTGTTGTCATGTTGTTGTCATGTTGTTGTCATGTTGTGTTGCTACCATGTTGTTGTCATGTTGTGTTGCTCCATGTTGTTGTCATGTTGTGTTGCTCCATGTTGTTGTCATGTTGTTGTCATGTTGTTGTCATGTTGTGTTGCTCCATGTTGTTGTCATGTTGTGTTGCTACCATGTTGTTGTCATGTTGTGTTGCTCCATGTTGTTGTCATGTTGTGTTGCTCCATGTTGTTGTCATGTTGTGTTGCTACCATGTTGTTGTCATGTTGTGTTGCTGCCATGTTGTTGTCATGTTGTGTTGCTACCATGTTGTTGTCATGTTGTGTTGCTCCATGTTGTTGTCATGTTGTGTTGCTACCATGTTGTTGTCATGTTGTGTTGCTACCATGTTGTTGTCATGTTGTGTTGCTACCATGTTGTTGTCATGTTGTGTTGCTACCATGTTGTTGTCATGTTGTGTTGCTCCATGTTGTTGTCATGTTGTGTTGCTACCATGTTGTTGTCATGTTGTGTTGCTACCATGTTGTTGTCATGTTGTGTTGCTCCATGTTGTTGTCATGTTGTGTTGCTCCATGTTGTTGTCATGTTGTGTTGCTTCCATGTTGTTGTCATGTTGTGTTGCTACCATGTTGTTGTCATGTTGTGTTGCTCCATGTTGTTGTCATGTTGTGTTGCTCCATGTTGGTGTCATGTTGTGTTGCTACCATGTTGTTGTCATGTTGTTGTCATGTTGTGTTGCTCCATGTTGTTGTCATGTTGTGTTGCTCCATGTTGTTGTCATGTTGTGTTGCTCCATGTTGTTGTCATGTTGTGTTGCTCCATGTTGTTGTCATGTTGTGTTGCTGCCATGTTGTTGTCATGTTGTGTTGCTCCCATGTTGTTGTCATGTTGTGTTGCTACCATGTTGTTGTCATGTTGTGTTGCTCCATGTTGTTGTCATGTTGTGTTGCTCCATGTTGTTGTCATGTTGTGTTGCTACCATGTTGTTGTCATGTTGTGTTGCTCCATGTTGTTGTCATGTTGTGTTGCTCCATGTTGTTGTCATGTTGTGTTGCTACCATGTTGTTGTCATGTTGTGTTGCTACCATGTTGTTGTCATGTTGTGTTGCTCCATGTTGTTGTCATGTTGTGTTGCTCCATGTTGTTGTCATGTTGTGTTGCTGCCATGTTGTTGTCATGTTGTGTTGCTCCATGTTGTTGTCATGTTGTGTTGCTACCATGTTGTTGTCATGTTGTGTTGCTCCATGTTGTTGTCATGTTGTGTTGCTACCATGTTGTTGTCATGTTGTGTTGCTCCATGTTGTTGTCATGTTGTGTTGCTCCATGTTGTTGTCATGTTGTGTTGCTACCATGTTGTTGTCATGTTGTGTTGCTCCATGTTGTTGTCATGTTGTGTTGCTCCATGTTGTTGTCATGTTGTGTTGCTGCCATGTTGTTGTCATGTTGTGTTGCTCCATGTTGTTGTCATGTTGTGTTGCTACCATGTTGTTGTCATGTTGTGTTGCTCCATGTTGGTGTCATGTTGTGTTGCTACCATGTTGTTGTCATGTTGTGTTGCTCCATGTTGTTGTCATGTTGTGTTGCTCCATGTTGTTGTCATGTTGTGTTGCTCCATGTTGTTGTCATGTTGTTGTCATGTTGTGTTGCTCCATGTTGTTGTCATGTTGTGTTGCTACCATGTTGTTGTCATGTTGTGTTGCTACCATGTTGTTGTCATGTTGTGTTGCTCCATGTTGTTGTCATGTTGTGTTGCTACCATGTTGTTGTCATGTTGTGTTGCTACCATGTTGTTGTCATGTTGTGTTGCTACCATGTTGTTGTCATGTTGTGTTGCTACCATGTTGTTGTCATGTTGTGTTGCTCCATGTTGTTGTCATGTTGTGTTGCTACCATGTTGTTGTCATGTTGTGTTGCTACCATGTTGTTGTCATGTTGTGTTGCTCCATGTTGTTGTCATGTTGTGTTGCTCCATGTTGTTGTCATGTTGTGTTGCTACCATGTTGTTGTCATGTTGTGTTGCTACCATGTTGTTGTCATGTTGTGTTGCTCCATGTTGTTGTCATGTTGTGTTGCTGCCATGTTGTTGTCATGTTGTGTTGCTACCATGTTGTTGTCATGTTGTTGTCATGTTGTGTTGCTCCATGTTGTTGTCATGTTGTGTTGCTCCATGTTGTTGTCATGTTGTGTTGCTACCATGTTGTTGTCATGTTGTGTTGCTACCATGTTGTTGTCATGTTGTGTTGCTGCCATGTTGTTGTCATGTTGTGTTGCTGCCATGTTGTTGTCATGTTGTGTTGCTACCATGTTGTTGTCATGTTGTGTTGCTCCATGTTGTTGTCATGTTGTGTTGCTCCATGTTGTTGTCATGTTGTGTTGCTACCATGTTGTTGTCATGTTGTGTTGCTACCATGTTGTTGTCATGTTGTGTTGCTCCATGTTGTTGTCATGTTGTGTTGCTACCATGTTGTTGTCATGTTGTGTTGCTACCATGTTGTTGTCATGTTGTGTTGCTCCATGTTGTTGTCATGTTGTGTTGCTCCATGTTGTTGTCATGTTGTGTTGCTACCATGTTGTTGTCATGTTGTGTTGCTACCATGTTGTTGTCATGTTGTGTTGCTACCATGTTGTTGTCATGTTGTGTTGCTGCCATGTTGTTGTCATGTTGTGTTGCTACCATGTTGTTGTCATGTTGTGTTGCTCCATGTTGTTGTCATGTTGTGTTGCTCCATGTTGTTGTCATGTTGTGTTGCTACCATGTTGTTGTCATGTTGTGTTGCTCCATGTTGTTGTCATGTTGTGTTGCTCCATGTTGTTGTCATGTTGTGTTGCTGCCATGTTGTTGTCATGTTGTGTTGCTCCATGTTGTTGTCATGTTGTGTTGCTACCATGTTGTTGTCATGTTGTGTTGCTACCATGTTGGTGTCATGTTGTGTTGCTACCATGTTGTTGTCATGTTGTGTTGCTACCATGTTGTTGTCATGTTGTTGTCATGTTGTATTGCTACCATGTTGTTGTCATGCTGTTGTTGTCATGTTGTGTTGCTCCATGTTGGTGTCATGTTGTGTTGCTACCATGTTGTTGTCATGTTGTGTTGCTACCATGTTGTTGTCATGTTGTGTTGCTCCATGTTGTTGTCATGTTGTGTTGCTACCATGTTGTTGTCATGTTGTGTTGCTGCCATGTTGTTGTCATGTTGTGTTGCTCCATGTTGTTGTTATGTTGTGTTTCTACCATGTTGTTGTCATGTTGTGTTGCTGCCATGTTGTTGTCATGTTGTGTTGCTCCATGTTGTTGTTATGTTGTGTTGCCATGTTGTTGTCATGTTGTGTTGCTGCCATGTTGTTGTCATGTTGTGTTGCTCCATGTTGTTGTCATGTTGTATTGCTCCATGTTGTTGTCATGTTGTGTTGCTACCATGTTGTTGTCATGTTGTGTTTTATGTTGCTACCATGTTGTTGTCATGTTGTGTTGCTACCATGTTGTTGTCATGTTGTGTTGCTCCATGTTGTTGTCATGTTGTGTTGCTACCATGTTGTTGTCATGTTGTGTTGCTCCATGTTGTTGTCATGTTGTGTTGCTGTTGTTGTCATGTTGTGTTGCTACCATGTTGTTGTCATGTTGTTGTCATGTTGTATTGCTCCATGTTGTTGTCATGTTGTGTTGCTACCATGTTGTTGTCATGTTGTGTTGCTACATGTTGTTGTTGCTACCATGTTGTTGTCATGTTGTGTTGCTCCATGTTGTTGTCATGTTGTACATCCATCCATGTTGTTGTCATGTTGTCATTTGTATTGCTGTTGTACTGTTGTTGTCATGTTGTTTTGCTGTCTGTTGTTGTTTTTACTCTTGTTATAATGTGTGTTTTGTCCTATATTTTTATTTTTAATCCCCCTTTCTCTCTGTCTCTCTCTTGGGAACTTTCTCTCTCTCTCTCTCTCTCTCTCTCTCTCTCTCTCTCTCTCTCTCTCTCTCTCTCTCTCTCGCTCTCTCTAAATAAATAAAGATTGATTTTGATTTCCATGAAGAAAGATTGAATCTCTTCCTTTCTCCTCTCTTCACACGGATGTGACTCTGCATTTTTAAAACAGCGTCATTGTTCTCTTTAATAAACTGCGCGTGTCCGCGGGCGTGCATCTCCCCTTCGGCCTGAGCATGCGCAGAGAAGCACGATAATGAAGTCGAGTTGTACCCCTCTTTTTATTAAAAACTATCAACGTGTTTGCTCTACTGTAGAGAATTTCGATCGAATTTAACACAATATTAGACACTTTCAACGTAACATATCGAAACAAAAACGAACTATGCAAGACTTTAGTATGTAAAACTAACTTTTGTAAGGAGAAACGTTATTGTCGGCAGAGCGAATTGGGGCTGGATTCCATTGACGGGCAAAGGCCGGTATTCTCCACAGACCGGTGCGCCAGAACCAATCAGAGCTGCAGTAGGGCCTGTGTTGACAGCGGTCGGGAAGTAAACTTGTTTTCAGATCAAACCACATGTAGGCACATGGGAACATTTCTTCATATTCTTTGGTAGTCAATGAGTTATTAGCCCAGTTATAGCTCATTTCTAGTCATCAATGAGGGAGGGACCGGTTACTTCCTACAAAACGTGTACATTTCTAGCCATATTTAAAAAACCAGTCAGGCAAAGAGCTTTTTATGTCTTAAAGGGAGGGTGTTGTACACGAATATCTATCTATACAGCGGTATTTAAAGGGGCGGTGTACATCTATCTATACAGTGGTATTTAAAGGGGCGGTGTTGTACATCTATCTATACAGCGGTATTTAAAGGGGCGGTGTTGTACACCATCCAACAGCGGTATCTATCTATAGCAGCGGTATTTAAAGGGGCGGTGTTGTACATCCATCCATACAGCTATTTAACAGCGGTATTCCATAAGCTGCATTTAAAGGCGGTGTTGTACATCCATCTATACAGCGGTATTTAAAGGGGCGGTGTTGTACATCCATCCATACAGCGGTATTTAAAGGGGCGGTGTTGTACATCCATCTATACAGCGGTATTTAAAGGGGCGGTGTTGTACATCCATCTATATATTTAAAGGGGGGGCTTGTACATCCATCTCATACAGCGGTATTTAAAGGGGCGGTGTTGTACATCCATATCTATACAGCGGTATTTAAAGGGGCGGTGTTGTACATCCATCTATCATACAGCGGTATTTAAAGGGGCGGTGTTGTACATCCATCTATACAGCGGTATTTAAAGGGGCGGTGTTGTACAGCTCCATCCATCTTCATACAGCGGTATGTAAAGGGGCGGTGTTGTACATCCATCTATACAGCGGTATTTAAAGGGGGGGTGGTGTTGTACATCCATCTCATACAGCGGTATTTAAAGGGGCGGTGTTGTACATCCATCCATACAGCGGTATTTAAAGGGGGCATTTAAAGGTGTTGTACATCCATCTATACAGCGGTATTTAAAGGGGTGGTGTTGTACATCCATCTATACAGCGGTATTTAAAGGGGCGGTGTTGTACATCCATCCATACAGGTGGGGCGGTGTTGTACATCCATCTATACAGCGGTATTTAAAGGGGCGGTGTTGTACATCCATCTATCTATACAGCGGTATTTAAAGGGGCGGTGTTGTACATCCATCTATACAGCGGTATTTAAAGGGGCGGTGTTGTACATCCATCTCATACAGCGGTATTTAAAGGGGCGGTGTTGTACATCCATCTATACAGCGGTATTTAAAGGGGCGGTGTTGTACATCCATCCATACAGCGGTATTTAAAGGGGCGGTGTTGTACATCCATCCATACAGCGGTATTTAAAGGGGCGGTGTTGTACATCCATCTATACAGCGGTATTTAAAGGGGCGGTGTTGTACATCCATCCATACAGCGGTATTTAAAGGGGCGGTGTTGTACATCCATCCATACAGCGGTATTTAAAGGGGCGGTGTTGTACATCCATCTATACAGCGGTATTTAAAGGGGCGGTGTTGTACATCCATCTCCATCATACAGCGGTATTTAAAGGGGCGGTGTTGTTAATCCATCTATACAGCGGTATGTAAAGGGGCGGCGGCATTTAAAGTTGTACATCCATCCATACAGCGGTATTTAAAGGGGCGGTGTTGTACATCCATCCATACAGCGGTATTTAAAGGGGCGGTGTTGTACATCCATCCATACAGCGGTATTTAAAGGGGCGGTGTTGTACATCCATCCATACAGCGGTATTTAAAGGGGCGGTGTTGTACATCCATCTATACAGCGGCATTTAAAGGGGCGGTGTTGTACATCCATCTATACAGCGGTATTTAAAGGGGCGGTGTTGTACATCCATCTATACAGCGGTATTTAAAGGGGCGGTGTTGTACATCCATCTATACAGCGGTATTTAAAGGGGCGGTGTTGTACATCCATCTATACAGCGGTATTTAAAGGGGCGGTGTTGTACATCCATCTATACAGCGGCATTTAAAGGGGCGGTGTTGTACATCCATCCATACAGCGGTATTTAAAGGGGCGGTGTTGTACATCCATCCATCATACAGCGGCATTTAAAGGGGGTGTTGTACATCCATCATACAGCGGTATTTAAAGGGGCGGTGTTGTACATCCATCTATACAGCGGTATTTAAAGGGGCGGTGTTGTACATCCATCTATACAGCGGTATTTAAAGGGGCGGTGTTGTACATCCATCCATACAGCGGTATTTAAAGGGGCGGTGTTGTACATCCATCCATACAGCGGCATTTAAAGGGGCGGTGTTGTACATCCATCCATACAGCGGCATTTAAAGGGGCATTTAAAGTTGTACATCCATCCATACAGCGGTATTTAAAGGGGCGGTGTTGTACATCCATCCATACAGCGGTATTTAAAGGGGCGGTGTTGTACATCCATATACATCCATCATCATACAGCGGTATTTAAAGGGGCGGTGTTGTACATCCATCCATACAGCGGTATTTAAAGGGGCGGTGTTGTACATCCATCCATCCATACAGCGGCATTTAAAGGGGCGGTGTTGTACATCCATCTATCTATACAGCGGTATTTAAAGGGGCGGTGTTGTACATCCATCCATACAGCGGTATTTAAAGGGGCTGGTACATCCATCATACAGTGGTATTTAAAGGGGCGGTGTTGTTGTACATCCATCCATACAGCGGTATTTAAAGGGGCGGTGTTGTACATCCATCCATACAGCGGTATTTAAAGGGGCGGTGTTGTACATCCATCCATACAGCGGCATTTAAAGGGGCGGTGTTGTACATCCATCCATACAGCGGTATTTAAAGGGGCGGTGTTGTACATCCATCCATACAGCGGTATTTAAAGGGGCGGTGTTGTACATCCATCCATACAGCGGCATTTAAAGGGGCGGTGTTGTACATCCATCCATACAGCGGCATTTAAAGGGGCGGTGTTGTACATCCATCCATACAGCGGTATTTAAAGGGGCGGTGTTGTACATCCATCCATACAGCGGTATTTAAAGGGGCGGTGTTGTACATCCATCCATACAGCGGTATTTAAAGGGGCGGTGTTGTACATCCATCTATACAGCGGTATTTAAAGGGGCGGTGTTGTACATCCATCCATCCATACATCCATATACAGCGGCATTTAAAGGGGCGGTGTTGTACATCCATCCATACAGCGTATTTAAAGGGGCGGTGTTGTACATCCATCCATACAGCGGTATTTAAAGGGGCGGTGTTGTACATCCATCCATACAGCGGCATTTAAAGGGGCGGTGTTGTACATCCATCCATAAAGGGGCGGGTTGTACATTTAAAGGGGTAAAGGGGCGGTGTTGTACATCCATCCATACAGCGGTATTTAAAGGGGCGGTGTTGTACATCCATCTATCTATACAGCGGTATTTAAAGGGGCGGTGTTGTACATCCATCCATACAGCGGCATTTAAAGGGGCGGTGTTGTACATCCATCCATACAGCGGCATTTAAAGGGGCGGTGTTGTACATCCATCCATACAGCGGTATTTAAAGGGGGGCGGTGTTGTACATCCATCCATACAGCGGTATTTAAAGGGGCGGTGTTGTACATCCATCCATACAGCGGTATGTAAAGGGGCGGTGTTGTACATCCATCCATACAGCGGCATTTAAAGGGGCGGTGTTGTACATCCATCCATACAGCGGTATTTAAAGGGGCGGTGTTGTACATCCATCCATCTACAGCGGTATTTAAAGGGGCTGGTGTTGTACATCCATCTCTATACAGCGGCATTTAAAGGGGCGGTGTTGTACATCCATCCATACAGCGGTATTTAAAGGGGCGGTGTTGTACATCCATCCATACAGCGGCATTTAAAGGGGCGGTGTTGTACATCCATCCATACAGCGGTATTTAAAGGGGCGGTGTTGTACATCCATCCATACAGCGGTATTTAAAGGGGCGGTGTTGTACATCCATCCATACAGCGGTATTTAAAGGGGCGGTGTTGTACATCCATCCATACAGCGGGTATTTAAAGGGGCGGTGTTGTACATCCATCCATACAGCGGCATTTAAAGGGGTGGTGTTGTACATCCATCTATACAGCGGTATTTAAAGGGGCGGTGTTGTACATCCATCCATACAGCGGTATTTAAAGGGGCGGTGTTGTACATCCATCCATACAGCGGTATGTAAAGGGGCGGTGTTTGTACATCCATCCATACAGCGGCATTTAAAGGGGCGGTGTTGTACATCCATCCATACAGCGGTATTTAAAGGGGCGGTGTTGTACATCCATCCATACAGCGGCATTTAAAGGGGTGGTGTGTTGTACATCCATCCATACAGCGGCATTTAAAGGGGCGGTGTTGTACATCCATCCATACAGCGGTATTTAAAGGGGCGGTGTTGTACATCCATCCATACAGCGGTATTTAAAGGGGGGCGGTGTTGTACATCCATCCATACAGCGGTATTTAAAGGGGCGGTGTTGTACATCCATCTCATACAGCGGCATTTAAAGGGGCGGTGTTGTACATCCATCCATACAGCGGCATTTAAAGGGGCGGTGTTGTACATCCATCCATACAGCGGTATTTAAAGGGGCACATCCATCCATACAGCGGTATTTAAAGGGGCGGTGTTGTACATCCATCCATACAGCGGTATTTAAAGGGGCGGTGTTGTACATCCATCTACAGCGGTACAGCGGCATTTAAAGGGGCGGTGTTGTACATCCATCCATACAGCGGCATTTAAAGGGGCGGTGTTGTACATCCATCCATACAGCGGTATTTAAAGGGGCGGTGTTGTACATCCATCCATCCATCCATACAGCGGCATTTAAAGGGGCGGTACAGTTGTACATCCATCCATACAGCGGTATTTAAAGGGGCGGTGTTGTACATCCATCCATACAGCGGTATTTAAAGGGGCGGTGTTGTACATCCATCTATACAGCGGTATTTAAAGGGGCGGTGTTGTACACATCCATCCATACAGCGGTTGTACATTTAAAGGGGCGGTGTTGTACATCCATCCATACAGCGGCATTTAAAGGGGCGGTGTTGTACATCCATCCATACAGCGGTATTTAAAGGGGCGGTGTTGTACATCCATCATACATACAGCGGCATGTGTCCAAGGGGCGGTGTTGTACATCCATCCATACAGCGGTATTTAAAGGGGCGGTGTTGTACATCCATTCATACAGCGGTATTTAAAGGGGCGGTGTTGTACATCCATCCATACAGCGGCATTTAAAGGGGCGGTGTTGTACATCCATCCATACAGCGGTATTTAAAGGGGCGGTGTTGTACATCCATCCATACAGCGGTATTTAAAGGGGCGGTGTTGTACATCCATCCATACAGCGGCATTTAAAGGGGCGGTGTTGTACATCCATCCATACAGCGGCATTTAAAGGGGCGGTGTTGTACATCCCATCCATACAGCGGTATTTAAAGGGGCGGTGTTGTACATCCATCCATACAGCGGCATTTAAAGGGGCGGTGTTGTACATCCATCCATACAGCGGTATTTAAAGGGGCGGTGTTGTACATCCATCCATACAGCGGCATTTAAAGGGGCGGTGTTGTACATCCATCCATACAGCGGTATTTAAAGGGGCGGTGTTGTACCCATCATACAGCGGTATTTAAAGGGGCGGTGTTGTACATCCATCCATACAGCGGCATTTAAAGGGGCGGTGTTGTACATCCATCCATCCATCCATACAGCGGTATTTAAAGGGGCATCCATCATACAGCGGTATTTAAAGGGGCGGTGTTGTACATCCATCCATACAGCGGCATTTAAAGGGGCGGTGTTGTACATCCATCCATACAGCGGTATTTAAAGGGGCGGTGTTGTACATCCATCCATACAGCGGTATTTAAAGGGGCGGTGTTGTACATCCATCCATACAGCGGTATTTAAAGGGGCGGTGTTGTACATCCATCCATACAGCGGTATTTAAAGGGGCGGTGTTGTACATCCATCCATACAGCGGCATTAAAGGGGCGGTGTTGTACATCCATCCATACAGCGGTATTTAAAGGGGCGGTGTTGTACATCCATCCATACAGCGGTATGTAAAGGGGTGGTGTTGTACATCCATCCATACAGCGGTATTTAAAGGGGTGGTGTTGTACATCCATCCATACAGCGGTATTTAAAGGGGCGGTGTTGTACATCCATCTATACAGCGGTATTTAAAGGGGCGGTGTTGTACATCCATCCATACAGCGGTATGTAAAGGGGCGGTGTTGTACATCCATCCATACAGCGGTATTTAAAGGGGCGGTGTTGTACATCCATCCATACAGCGGTATTTAAAGGGGCGGTGTTGTACATCCATCCATACAGCGGTATTTAAAGGGGCGGTGTTGTACATCCATCCATACAGCGGTATTTAAAGGGGCGGTGTTGTACATCCATCCATACAGCGGTATTTAAAGGGGCGGTGTTGTACATCCATCTATACAGCGGTATTTAAAGGGGCGTACATCATACAGCGGCATTTAAAGGGGCGGTCCATCCATACAGCGGTATTTAAAGGGGCGGTGTTGTACATCCATCCATACAGCGGCATCCATTAACAGCGGGGGCGGTGTTGTACATCCATCCAGCGGCATACAGCGGTGTATCCATCCATAAAAGGGCGGTGTTGTACATCCATCCATACAGCGGTATTTAAAGGGGCGGTGTTGTACATCCATCCATACAGCGGCATTTAAAGGGGCGGTGTTGTACATCCATCCATACAGCGGCATTTAAAGGGGCGGTGTTGTACATCCATCCATACAGCGGTATTTAAAGGGGCGGTGTTGTACATCCATTACAGCGGTATTTAAAGGGGCGGTGTTGTACATCCATCCATACAGCGGTATTTAAAGGGGCGGTGTTGTACATCCATCAGCATTTAAGGGGCGGTGTTGTATTTATACAGGGGCGGGGCGGTGTTGTACATCCATCCATACAGCGGCATTTAAAGGGGCGGTGTTGTACATCCATCCATACAGCGGTATTTAAAGGGGCGGTGTTGTACATCCATCCATACAGCGGTATTTAAAGGGGCGGTGTTGTACATCCATCCATACAGCGGCATTTAAAGGGGCGGTGTTGTACATCCATCCATACAGCGGCATTTAAAGGGGCGGTGTTGTACATCCATCCATACAGCGGTATTTAAAGGGCGAGGGGCAAGTACATCCATCCATACAGCGTCCATACAGCGGTATTTAAAGGGGCGGTGTTGTACATCCATCCATACAGCGGTATTTAAAGGGGCGGTGTTGTACATCCATCCATACAGCGGTATTTAAAGGGGCGGTGTTGTACATCCATCCATACAGCGGCATTTAAAGGGGCGGTGTTGTACATCCATCCATACAGCGGTATTTAAAGGGGCGGTGTTGTACATCCATCCATACAGCGGTATTTAAAGGGGCGGTGTTGTACATCCATCCATACAGCGGCATTTAAAGGGGCGGTGTTGTACATCCATCCATACAGCGGCATTTAAAGGGGCGTGTTGTACATCCATCTATCATACAGCGGCATTTAAAGGGGCTGGTACATCCATCCATACAGCGGTGTAAACCACATCCATCCATACAGCGGCATTTAAAGGGGCGGTGTTGTACATCCATCCATCCATACATCCATACAGCGGTATTTAAAGGGGCGGTGTTGTACATCCATCCATACAGCGGTATTTAAAGGGGCGGTGTTGTACATCCATCCATACAGCGGCATTTAAAGGGGCGGTGTTGTACATCCATCCATACAGCGGTATTTAAAGGGGCGGTGTTGTACATCCATCCATACAGCGGCATTTAAAGGGGCGGTGTTGTACATCCATCCATACAGCGGCATTTAAAGGGGCGGTGTTGTACATCCATCCATACCATACAGCGGTATTTAAAGGGGCGGTGTTGTACATCCATCCATACAGCGGCATTTAAAGGGGCGGTGTTGTACATCCATCCATACAGCGGTATTTAAAGGGGCGGTGTTGTACATCCATCCATACAGCGGTATTTAAAGGGGGGGCGGTGTTGTACATCCATCCATACAGCGGTATTTAAAGGGGCGGGTTGTACATCCATCCAGCGGTATTTAAAGGGGCCATCCATCCATACAGCGGCATTTAAAGGGGCGGTGTTGTACATCCATCCATACAGCGGTATTTAAAGGGGCGGTGTTGTACATCCATCCATACAGCGGCATTTAAAGGGGTGTTGTACATCCATCCATACAGCGGCATTTAAAGGGGCGGTGTTGTACATCCATCCATACAGCGGCATTTAAAGGGGCGGTGTTGTACATCCATCCATACAGCGGTATTTAAAGGGGCGGTGTTGTACATCCATCCATACAGCGGCATTTAAAGGGGCGGTGTTGTACATCCATCCATACAGCGGCATTTAAAGGGGCGGTGTTGTACATCCATCAGCATTTAAAGGGGCGGTGTTGTACATCCATACATCCATCAGCGGTATTTAAAGGGGCGGTGTTGTACATCCATCCATACAGCGGTATTTAAAGGGGCCATCCATCCATACAGCGGTATTTAAAGGGGCGGTGTTGTATCCATCCATACAGCGGCGGTGTTGTACATCCATCCATACAGCGGTATTTAAAGGGGCGGTGTTGTACATCCATCCATACAGCGGTATTTAAAGGGGCGGTGTTGTACATCCATCTATACAGCGGTATTTAAAGGGGCGGTGTTGTACATCCATCTCATACAGCGGTATTTAAAGGGGCGGTGTTGTACATCCATCTCATACAGCGGCATTTAAAGGGGCGGTGTTGTACATCCATCTATACAGCGGTATTTAAAG